>NW_028125510.1:0-234000 GCF_965194825.1 Balaenoptera physalus | reverse complement strand
TGGGTGTAACATCTGTGAAAGGGCACTGAATGCCGTCCAAATCTTCTGCTGCGTTTGAGTTCCAGGAAAAATGGGTTCGTTGGTTTTAAAGCTGTGAACGTGCAGCTGTAATGGAAAGCCCTGCCCGGATCGCTCGACAGCTCTCGTTTGTACAGCATTCAAAGGGCTTCAGGAACGCCGTTCCAAGCAGCCTTACATTCCATGCTGGCGTAGCCAGGGAAGCATTTGGATTCTTCTGAGAAACACCACTGTGCCTCACAAGTGAAACCTGTGGGCTCCCAAATACGTCTCCCTACGGCAGCCTGAAATTACATGTTTAGTTCCAGTATGAAAACAACGGACAGCTTTAGCTGTGACAATGCTGGACTTCTGGGACCATCCAGATTCAACAAGGCCTAACTTTTGCCCGGCGGGGGAATGCTCTTCTGCACGTACAGCACACACCACGTGAAAACCTTTCTTACCACAAGGAAGCAGTCTTACCCTAGTAGTAGAGAGGTAGGCAGAATCTTCAGATAAACCTGCTGTGTCATCAAGCTTGAAAGTCGGACACCGATGGGATCTTTCGTATTCCCCTGCAATGGAAGCTTCTTTCTTTGGGCTTTAAAGCTGCCTGAACAGCGCGAGGGGCCAGCTTCTCTTCACTGCAGGATGCTCGCTGTGGGCCAAGGCTGAGTTCTCTCAAAGGCAATAATGTACTGGCAATTGGTTTCAAAAACTCATCCAACTGCACTCCAGATTCAGCTCCATACAAATGAAATGTGACCTAAGTCCTCAGCGTTAGGTCCAGTGTTTCACATCAGCAGAGATGAGTGTGCAGTTGTAGCCACGAAGCCATACTCTGAAAAGGAGTGCCTTAACTCTGCTATGCCCCTGAGGACACATAGGGCAGTGTATGGTGCACCGGTTTCTCTTGATGACCACTGTGTGCTAGAAGAGAGGCCGCTGGCTTCTGAGGAACCCTAGGCGCAGTAGGTGCCCGGGAGCACTCTTCACATTCATAGCAAGGGCAACGTACTCCTTTCTTTTTTTTTTTTTTTTTTTTTTTTTTTTTTATAAATCAGTTTATTAATTGCCACAATGGTATAATGCAGTATTTTTTTTTCCATTTTTTAAATTAATTAATTAATTTATTTATGGCTGTGTTGGGTCTTCGTTTCTGTGTGAAGGCTTTCTCCAGTTACGGCAAGTGGGGGCCACTCTTCATCTTCATCGCGGTGCGCGGGCCTCTCACTATTGTGGCCTCTCCTGCTGCGGAGCACAAGCTCCAGACGCGCAGGCTCAGTAGTTGTGGCTCACGGGCCCAGTTGCTCCGTGGCATGTGGGATCTTCCCAGACCAGGGCTCGAACCCGTGTCCCCTGCATTGGCAGGCAGACTCTCAACCACTGTGCCACCTGGGAAGCCCCGTACTCCTTTCTGGGATGCCTAGGTAGAGTGTTCCAATCGTCATAGAGCCTAGCGAAAGCAGCGCCTGGCAGACTCTCTTTGCAAGTGGATCGTCCTCAGTGACAGAAACAGAACTGCAGTGTTACTGCACAATGTGCTTGTGATTCAGTCTGGGACACAGGATAGCACTCTCACAGAATAGAAAGCTAACCTTTGCATCCAGCCTGAAGACCAGTACATTCTTCACTCTTCACACTGTTAAGTATGTGCAGGAGCCTTGATCACCGAGGCCTACCTAAGGTACTGAAATACTTACCCATTTCATCCTATGCAGAGGTCCCTGTGCCCACAGGAACTCCTTGGAAGAGCCCTGTGGGTCCCGTGTGTTTCCTTGAGGTAGTCAGAAACTACTGAGGAACACCTTATGAGCTCAAGTTTGAAACCGGGCAACCCTGGCAAAACCTTCATTTCGTCCGTGGTAGGCGAGACAGGTGCGGTTTGAAAGCTGCCTGAAACTCACTCCTGCGGCCCATCTTCTCTTTGCTGCCTGACGGCATCACGAAAGAACTTGAGTGTAATCGTAAGAGGCATGCTGGTCTTGGTTCCTTGCTGCGAGCTCCTCCAGGAGCACACTGGAGCCTGCCGGGAAAGAACTGGCACCCCTGTGCTCAAGTAAAATGCAGATTTCTCCCAAAGTAAGTTTAGCTATGCCCTAGTGGCGAAGAAGCATGTGTTAAAGGAAGGCTGCAACACTGTTACGTATTTCACGACTCATTGTGCACTCACCTTGGGTGTAACATCTGTGAAAGGGCACTGAATGCCGTCCAAATCTTCTGCTGCGTTTGAGTTGCAGGAAAAATGGGTTCGTTGGTTTTAAAGCTGTGAACGTGCTCTGTAATGGAAAGCCCTGCCCGGATCGCTGGACAGCTCTCGTTTGTACAGCATTCAAAGGGCTTCAGGAACGCCGTTCCAAGCAGCCTTACATTCCATGCTGGCGTAGCCAGGGAGGCATTTGGATTCTTCTGAGAAACACCACTGTGCCTCACAAGTGAAACCTGTGGGCTCCCAAATACGTCTCCCTACGGCAGCCTGAAATTACATGTTTAGTTCCAGTATGAAAACAACGGACAGCTTTAGCTGTGACAATGCTGGACTTCTGGGACCATCCAGATTCACCAAGGCCTAACTGTTGCCCGGCGGGGGAATGCTCTTCTGCACGTACAGCACTCACCACGTGAAAACCTTTCTTACCACAAGGAAGCAGTCTTACCCTAGTAGTAGAGAGGTAGGCAGAATCTTCAGATAAACCTGCTGTGTCATCAAGCTTGAAAGTCGGACACCGATGGGATCTTTCGTATTCCCCTGCAATGGAAGCTTCTTTCTTTGGGCTTCAAAGCTGCCTGAACAGCGCGAGGGGCCAGCTTCTCTTCACTGCAGGATTGTCGCTGTGGGCCAAGGCTGCGTTCTATCAATGGCAATAATGTGCTAGCAATTGCTTTCTAGTAACTCATCCAACTGCACTCCAGATTCAGCTCCATTCAAATGAAAGGTGACCTAGGTCCTCAGGGTAAGGTCCAGTGTTTCACATCAGCAGAGTTGAGTTGCAGTGGTAGCCACGAAGCCATACTCTGAAAAGGAGTGCCTTAACTCTGCTGTGAGCCTGAGGACACATAGGGCAGTGTATCGTGCACCAGTGTCTCAAGATGACCACTGTGTGCTAGAAGAGAGGCCGCTGGCTTCTGAGGAACCCTAGGCGCAGTAGGTGCCCGGGAGCACTCTTCACATTCATAGCAAGGGCAATGTAGTCCTTTCTAGGATGCCTAGGTAGAGTGCTCCAATCGTCACAGAGCCTAGCGAAAGCAGCGCCTGGCAGACTCTGTTTGCAAGTGGATCGTCTTCAGTGACTGAAACAGAACTGCACTGCTACGGCACAATGTGCTTGTGATTCAGTCTGGGACACAGGATAGCTCTCTCACAAAAGCGAAAGCTAACCATTACATCCAGCCTGAAGACCAGTACATTTTACCCACTTCACACTGTTAAGTATGTGCAAGAGCCATGGTCACCGAGACCTACCTAAGGTACTGAAATACCCGCTTCATCCTAAGCAGAAGTCACTGTGCCCACAGGAACTGCATGAAAGAGCCCTGTGGGTCCGTGTGTTTCCTTGAGGTAGTCAGAAACTACTGAGGATAACCTTATGAGCTCAAGTTTGAAACCGGGCAACCCTGGCAAAACCTTCATTTCGTCCGTGGTAGGCGAGACAGGTGCGGTTTGAAAGCTGCCTGAAAATCACTCCTGCTGCCCATCTTCTCTTTGCTGCCTGACGGCATCACGAAAGATGTTGAGTGTAATCGTATGAGGCATGCTGGTCTCGGTTCCTTGCTGGGAGCTCCTCTAGGAGCACACTGGAGCCTGCTGGCAAAGAACTGGCACCCCTGTGCTCAAGTAAAATGCAGATTTCTCCCAAAGTAAGTTTAGCTATGCCCTAGTGGCGAAGAAGCATGTGTTAAAGGAAGGCTGCAACACTGTTACGTATTTCACAACTCACTGTGCACTCAACTTGGTTGTAACATCTGTGAAAAGGCACTGAATGCCTCCAAATCTTCTGCTGCGTTTGAGTCCCAGGACGCAAATGGGTTCGTTGGCTTTAAGGCTGTGAACGGGCAGCAGTAATGGCAAAGCCCTGCCCGGATCGCTCCAGAGCTCTCGTTTGTACAGCATTCAAACGGCTTCAGGAAGGCCGTTCCAAGCATCCTTACATTCCAGGCTGTCATAACCAGGAAGGCATTTGGATTCTTTTGAGAAATACCACTGTGCCTCACAAGTGAAACCTGCGGGCTCCTAAATACGTCTCCCTACGGCAGCCTGAAACTATATCTTTAGTTCCAGTATGAAAAAAACGGACAGCTTTACTTGAGACAATGCTGGACGTCCGGGACCATCCAGATTCACCAAGGCCTAACTTTTGCCCGGCGGGGGAATGCTCTTCTGCACGTACAGCACTCACCACGTGAAAACCTTTCTTAGCACAAGGAAGCAGTCTTACTCTAGTTGTAGAGAGGTAGGCACAATATTCAGATAAACCTGCTGTGTCATCAAGCTTGAAAGTCGGACAGCGATGGGATCTTTCGTATTCCCCTGCAATGGAAGCTTCTTTCTTTGGGCTTCAAAGCTGCCTGAACAGCGCGAGGGGCCAGCTTCTCTTCACTGCAGGATTGTCGCTGTGGGCCAAGGCTGCGTTCTCTCAATGGCAATAATGTGCTAGCAATTGCTTTCTAGTAACTCATCCAACTGCACTCCAGATTCAGCTCCATTCAAATGAAAGGTGACCTAGGTCCTCAGGGTAAGGTCCAGTGTTTCACATCAGCAGAGTTGAGTGAGCAGTGGTAGCCACGAAGCCATACTCTGAAAAGGAGTGCCTTAACTCTTCTATGCCACTGAGGACACATAAGGCAGTGTATGGTGCACCAGTTTCTCATGATGACCACTGTGTGCTAGAAGAGAGGCCGCTGGCTTCTGAGGAACCCTAGGCGCAGTAGGTGCCCGGGAGCACTCTTCACATTCATAGCAAGGGCAATGTAATCCTTTCTGGGATGCCTAGTTAGAGTGCTCCAATCGTCACAGAGCCTAGCGAAAGCAGCGCCTGGCAGACTCTGTTTGCAAGTGGATCGTCCTCAGTGACTGAAACAGAACTGCACTGCTACGGCACAATGTGCTTGTGATTCAGTCTGGGACACAGGATAGCTCTCTCACAGAAGCGAAAGCTAACCATTACATCCAGCCTGAAGACCAGTACATTTTACACACTTCACACTGTTAAGTATGTGCAAGAGCCATGGTCACCGAGACCTACCTAAGGTACTGAAATACCCGCTTCATCCTATGCAGAGATCCCTGTGCCCACAGGAACTGCATGGAAGAGCCCTGTGGGTCCGTGTGTTTCTTTGAGGTAGTCAGAAACTACTGAGGATAACCTTATGAGCTCAAGTTTGAAACCGGGCAACCCTGGCAAAACCTTCATTTCGTCCGTGGTAGGCGAGACAGGTGCGGTTTGAAAGCTGCCTGAAACTCACTCCTGCGGCCCATCTTCTCTTTGCTGCCTGACGGCATCACGAAAGAACTTGAGTGTAATCGTATGAGGCATGCTGGTCTCGGTTCCTTGCTGGGAGCTCCTCCAGGAGCACACTGGAGCCTGCCGGGAAAGAACTGGCACCCCTGTGCTCAAGTAAAATGCAGATTTCTCCCAAAGTAAGTTTAGCTATGCCCTAGTGGCGAAGAAGCATGTGTTAAAGGAAGCTGCAACACTGTTACGTATTTCACAACTCACTGTGCACTCAACTTGGTTGTAACATCTGTGAAAAGGCACTGAATGCCTCCAAATCTTCTGCTGCGTTTGAGTCCCAGGACGCAAATGGGTTCGTTGGCTTTAAGGCTGTGAACGGGCAGCAGTAATGGCAAAGCCCTGCCCGGATCGCTCCAGAGCTCTCGTTTGTACAGCATTCAAACGGCTTCAGGAAGGCCGTTCCAAGCATCCTTACATTCCAGGCTGTCGTAGCCAGGAAGGCATTTGGATTCTTTTGAGAAACACCACTGTGCCTCACAAGTGAAACCTGCGGGCTCCCAAATACGTCTCCCTACGGCAGCCTGAAATTACATGTTTAGTTCCAGTATGAAAACAACGGACAGCTTTAGCTGTGACAATGCTGGACTTCTGGGACCATCCAGATTCACCAAGGCCTAACTGTTGCCCGGCGGGGGAATGCTCTTCTGCACGTACAGCACTCACCACGTGAAAACCTTTCTTAGCACAAGGAAGCAGTCTTACCCTAGTAGTAGAGAGGTAGGCAGAATCTTCAGATAAACCTGCTGTGTCATCAAGCTTGAAAGTCGGACACCGATGGGAACGTTCATAGTCTCCTGCAATGTAAGCCACTTGCTTTGGGCTTCAAAGCTGCCTGAACAGCCCTAGGGGCCCTTCTTCTCTTCACTGCAGGATGCTCGCTGTGGGCCAAGGCTGCGTTCTCTCAAAGGCAATAATGTACTGGCAATTGGTTTCTAAAAACTCATCCAACTGCACTCCAGATTCAGCTCCATACAAATGAAATGTGACCTAAGTCCTCAGCGTAAGGTCCAGTGTTTCACATCAGCAGAGATGAGTGTGCAGTTGTAGCCACGAAGCCATACTCTGAAAAGGAGTGCCTTAACTCTGCTACGCCCCTGAGGACACATAGGGCAGTGTATGGTGCACCAGTTTCTCATGATAACCACTGTGTGCTAGAAGAGAGGCCGCTGGCTTCTGAGGAACCCTAGGCGAAATAGGTCCACGGGAGTACTATTCACATTCATAGCAAGGGCAACGTACTCCTTTCTGGGATGCCTAGGTAGAGTGTTCCAATCGTCATAGAGCCTAGCGAAAGCAGCGCCTGGCAGACTCTCTTTGCAAATGGTTCGTCCTCAGTGACAGAAACAGAACTGCACTGCTACTGCACAATGTGCTGTGATTCACTCTGGGACACAGGATAGCACTCTCACAGAATAGAAAGCTAACCTTTGCATCCAGCCTGAAGACCAGTATATTCTTCACACTTCACACTGTTAAGTATGTGCAGAAGCCTTGATCACCAAGGCCTACCTACGGTACTGAAATACTTACCCATTTCATCCTATGCAGAGGTCCCTGTACCCTCAGGAACTCAATGGAAGAGCCCTGTGGGTCCCGTGTGTTTCCTTGAGGTAGTCAGAAACTACTGAGGATAACCTTATGAACTCAAGTTTGAAACCGGGCAAACCTGGCAAAACCTTTCGTTCGTCCGTGGTAGGCCAGACAGGTGCGGTTTGAAAGCTGACTGAAAATCACTCCTGCTGCCCATCTTCTCTTTGCTGCCTGACGGCATCACGAAAGAACTTGAGTGTAATCGTATAAGGCATGCTGGTCTCGGTTCCTTGCTGGGAGCTCCTCCAGGAGCACACTGGAGCCTGCCGGGAAAGAACTGGCACCCCTGTGCTCAAGTAAAATGCAGATTTCTCCCAAAGTAAGTTTAGCTACGCCCTAGTGGCGAAGAAGCATGTGTTAAAGGAAGGCTGCAACACTGTTACGTATTTCACGACTCATTGTGCACTCACCTTGGGCGTAACATCTGTGAAAGGGCATTGAATGCCTTCCAAATCTCCTGCTGCGTTTGAGTTCCAGGAAAAATGGGTTCGTTGGTTTTAAACCTGTGAACGTGCAGCTGTAATAGAAAGCCCTGCCCGGATCGCTCGACAGCTCTCGTTTGTACAGCATTCAAACGGCTTCAGGAACGCCGTTCCAAGCAGCCTTACATTCCATGGTGGCGTAGCCAGGGAGGCATTTGGATTCTTCTGAGAAACACCACTGTGCCTCACAAGTGAAACCTGTGGGATCCCAAATACGTCTCCTACGGCAACCTGAAATTATATGTTTAGTTCCAGTATGAAAACAACGGACAGCTTTAGCTGTGACAATGCTGGACTTCTGGGACCATCCAGATTCACCAAGGCCTAAATGTTGCCCGGCGGGGGAATGCTCTTCTGCACGTACAGCACTCACCACGTGAAAACCTTTCTTAACACAAGGAAGCAGTCTTACCCTAGTAGTAGAGAGGTAGGCAGAATCTTCAGGTAACCCTGCTGTGTCATCAAGCTTGAAAGTCGGACACCGATGGGATCTTTCGTATTCCCCTGCAATGGAAGCTTCTTTCTTTGGGCTTCAAAGCTGCCTGAACAGCGCGAGGGGCCAGCTTCTCTTCACTGCAGGATTGTCGCTGTGGGCCAAGGCTGCGTTCTATCAATGGCAATAATGTGCTAGCAATTGCTTTCTAGTAACTCATCCAACTGCACTCCAGATTCAGCTCCATTCAAATGAAAGGTGACCTAGGTCCTCAGGGTAAGGTCCAGTGTTTCACATCAGCAGAGTTGAGTTGCAGTGGTAGCCACGAAGCCATACTCTGAAAAGGAGTGCCTTAACTCTGCTGTGAGCCTGAGGACACATAGGGCAGTGTATCGTGCACCAGTGTCTCAAGATGACCACTGTGTGCTAGAAGAGAGGCCGCTGGCTTCTGAGGAACCCTAGGCGCAGTAGGTGCCCGGGAGCACTCTTCACATTCATAGCAAGGGCAATGTAGTCCTTTCTAGGATGCCTAGGTAGAGTGCTCCAATCGTCACAGAGCCTAGCGAAAGCAGCGCCTGGCAGACTCTGTTTGCAAGTGGATCGTCCTCAGTGACTGAAACAGAACTGCACTGCTACGGCACAATGTGCTTGTGATTCAGTCTGGGACACAGGATAGCTCTCTCACAAAAGCGAAAGCTAACCATTACATCCAGCCTGAAGACCAGTACATTTTACCCACTTCACACTGTTAAGTATGTGCAAGAGCCATGGTCACCGAGACCTACCTAAGGTACTGAAATACCCGCTTCATCCTAAGCAGAGGTCACTGTGCCCACAGGAACTCCTTGGAAGAGCCCTGTGGGTCCGTGTGTTTCCTTGAGGTAGTCAGAAACTACTGAGGATAACCTTATGAGCTCAAGTTTGAAACCGGGCAACCCTGGCAAAACCTTCATTTCGCCCGTGGTAGGCGAGACAGGTGCGGTTTGAAAGCTGCCTGAAAATCACTCCTGCTGCCCATCTTCTCTTTGCTGCCTGACGGCATCACGAAAGATGTTGAGTGTAATCGTATGAGGCATGCTGGTCTCGGTTCCTTGCTGGGAGCTCCTCTAGGAGCACACTGGAGCCTGCTGGCAAAGAACTGGCACCCCTGTGCTCAAGTAAAATGCAGATTTCTCCCAAAGTAAGTTTAGCTATGCCCTAGTGGCGAAGAAGCATGTGTTAAAGGAAGGCTGCAACACTGTTACGTATTTCACAACTCACTGTGCACTCAACTTGGTTGTAACATCTGTGAAAAGGCACTGAATGCCTCCAAATCTTCTGCTGCGTTTGAGTCCCAGGACGCAAATGGGTTCGTTGGCTTTAAGGCTGTGAACGGGCAGCAGTAATGGCAAAGCCCTGCCTGGATCGCTCCAGAGCTCTCGTTTTTACAGCATTCAAATGGCTTCAGGAAGGCCGTTCCAAGCATCCTTACATTCCAGGCTGTCGTAGCCAGGAAGGCATTTGGATTCTTTTGAGAAACACCACTGTGCCTCACAAGTGAAACCTGCGGGCTCCTAAATACGTCTCCCTACGGCAGCCTGAAACTATATGTTTAGTTCCAGTATGAAAAAAACGGACAGCTTTACTTGAGACAATGCTGGACGTCTGGGACCATCCAGATTCACCAAGGCCTAACTTTTGCCCGGCGGGGGAATGCTCTTCTGCACGTACAGCACTCACCACGTGAAAACCTTTCTTAGCACAAGGAAGCAGTCTTACCCTAATAGTAGAGAGGTAGGCAGAATCTTCAGGTAAACCTGCTGTGTCATCAAGCTTGAAAGTCGGACAGCGATGGGATCTTTCGTATTCCCCTGCAATGGAAGCTTCTTTCTTTGGGCTTCAAAGCTGCCTGAACAGCGCGAGGGGCCAGCTTCTCTTCACTGCAGGATTGTCGCTGTGGGCCAAGGCTGCGTTCTATCAATGGCAATAATGTGCTAGCAATTGCTTTCTAGTAACTCATCCAACTGCACTCCAGATTCAGCTCCATTCAAATGAAAGGTGACCTAGGTCCTCAGGGTAAGGTCCAGTGTTTCACATCAGCAGAGTTGAGTTGCAGTGGTAGCCACGAAGCCATACTCTGAAAAGGAGTGCCTTAACTCTGCTGTGAGCCTGAGGACACATAGGGCAGTGTATCGTGCACCAGTGTCTCAAGATGACCACTGTGTGCTAGAAGAGAGGCCGCTGGCTTCTGAGGAACCCTAGGCGCAGTAGGTGCCCGGGAGCACTCTTCACATTCATAGCAAGGGCAACGTACTCCTTTCTGGGATGCCTAGGTAGAGTGTTCCAATCGTCATAGAGCCTAGCGAAAGCAGCGCCTGGCAGACTCTCTTTGCAAGTGGATCGTCCTCAGTGACAGAAACAGAACTGCAGTGTTAATGCACAATGTGCTTGTGATTCAGTCTGGGACACAGGATAGCACTCTCACAGAATAGAAAGCTAACCTTTGCATCCAGCCTGAAGACCAGTACATTCTTCACTCTTCACACTGTTAAGTATGTGTAGGAGCCTTGATCACCGAGGTCTACCTAAGGTACTGAAATACTTACCCATTTCATCCTATGCAGAGGTCCCTGTGCCCACAGGAACTCCTTGGAAGAGCCCTGTGGGTCCCGTGTGTTTCCTTGAGGTAGTCAGAAACTACTGAGGATAACCTCATGAGCTCAAGTTTGAAACCGGGCAACCCTGGCAAAACCTTCATTTCGTCCGAGGTAGGCGAGACAGGTGCGGATTGAAAGCTGCCTGAAAATCACTCCTGCTGCCCATCTTCTCTTTGCTGCCTGACGGCATCACGAAAGAACTTGAGTGTAATCGTATAAGGCATGCTGGTCTCGGTTCCTTGCTGGGAGCTCCTCCAGGAGCACACTGGAGCCTGCCGGGAAAGAACTGGCACCCCTGTGCTCAAGTAAAATGCAGATTTCTCCCAAAGTAAGTTTAGCTACGCCCTAGTGGCGAAGAAGCATGTGTTAAAGGAAGGCTGCAACACTGTTACGTATTTCACGACTCATTGTGCACTCACCTTGGGCGTAACATCTGTGAAAGGGCACTGAATGCCTTCCAAATCTTCTGCTGCCTTTGAGTTCCAGGAAAAATGGGTTCCTTGGTTTTAAACCTGTGAACGTGCAGCTGTAATAGAAAGCCCTGCCCGGATCGCTCGACAGCTCTCGTTTGTACAGCATTCAAAGGGCTTCAGGAACGCCGTTCCAAGCAGCCTTACATTCCATGCTGGCGTAGCCAGGGAGGCATTTGGATTCTTCTGAGAAACACCACTGTGCCTCCCAAGTGAAACCTGTGGGCTCCCAAATACGTCTCCCTAAGGCAGCCTGAAATTACATGTTTAGTTCCAGTATGAAAACAACGGACAGCTTTAGCTGTGACAATGCTGGACTTCTGGGACCATCCAGATTCACCAAGGCCTAACTTTTGCCCGGCGGGGGAATGCTCTTCTGCACGTACAGCACACACCACGTGAAAACCTTTCTTACCACAAGGAAGCAGTCTTACCCTAGTAGTAGAGAGGTAGGCAGAATCTTCAGATAAACCTGCTGTGTCATCAAGCTTGAAAGTCGGACACCGATGGGATCTTTCGTATTCCCCTGCAATGGAAGCTTCTTTCTTTGGGCTTCAAAGCTGCCTGAACAGCGCGAGGGGCCAGCTTCTCTTCACTGCAGGATGCTCGCTGTGGGCCAAGGCTGAGTTCTCTCAAAGGCAATAATGTACTGGCAATTGGTTTCAAAAACTCATCCAACTGCACTCCAGATTCAGCTCCATACAAATGAAATGTGACCTAAGTCCTCAGCGTTAGGTCCAGTGTTTCACATCAGCAGAGATGAGTGTGCAGTTGTAGCCACGAAGCCATACTCTGAAAAGGAGTGCCTTAACTCTGCTATGCCCCTGAGGACACATAGGGCAGTGTATGGTGCACCAGTTTCTCATGATGACCACTGTGTGCTAGAAGAGAGGCCGCTGGCTTCTGAGGAACCCTAGGCGCAGTAGGTGCCCGGGAGCACTCTTCACATTCATAGCAAGGGCAACGTACTCCTTTCTTTTTTTTTTTTTTTTTTTTTTTTTTTTTTTATAAATCAGTTTATTAATTGCCACAATGGTATAATGCTGTATTTATTTTTCCATTTTTTAAATTAATTAATTAATTTATTTATGGCTGTGTTGGGTCTTCGTTTCTGTGTGAAGGCTTTCTCCAGTTACGGCAAGTGGGGGCCACTCTTCATCTTCATCGCGGTGCGCGGGCCTCTCACTATTGTGGCCTCTCCTGCTGCGGAGCACAAGCTCCAGACGCGCAGGCTCAGTAGTTGTGGCTCACGGGCCCAGTTGCTCCGTGGCATGTGGGATCTTCCCAGACCAGGGCTCGAACCCGTGTCCCCTGCATTGGCAGGCAGACTCTCAACCACTGTGCCACCTGGGAAGCCCCGTACTCCTTTCTGGGATGCCTAGGTAGAGTGTTCCAATCGTCATAGAGCCTAGCGAAAGCAGCGCCTGGCAGACTCTCTTTGCAAGTGGATCGTCCTCAGTGACAGAAACAGAACTGCAGTGTTACTGCACAATGTGCTTGTGATTCAGTCTGGGACACAGGATAGCACTCTCACAGAATAGAAAGCTAACCTTTGCATCCAGCCTGAAGACCAGTACATTCTTCACTCTTCACACTGTTAAGTATGTGCAGGAGCCTTGATCACCGAGGCCTACCTAAGGTACTGAAATACTTACCCATTTCATCCTATGCAGAGGTCCCTGTGCCCACAGGAACTCCTTGGAAGAGCCCTGTGGGTCCCGTGTGTTTCCTTGAGGTAGTCAGAAACTCCTGAGGAACACCTTATGAGCTCAATTTTGAAACCGGGCAACCCTGGCAAAACCTTCATTTCGTCCGTGGTAGGCGAGACAGGTGCGGTTTGAAAGCTGCCTGAAACTCACTCCTGCGGCCCATCTTCTCTTTGCTGCCTGACGGCATCACGAAAGAACTTGAGTGTAATCGTATGAGGCATGCTGGTCTTGGTTCCTTGCTGCGAGCTCCTCCAGGAGCACACTGGAGCCTGCCGGGAAAGAACTGGCACCCCTGTGCTCAAGTAAAATGCAGATTTCTCCCAAAGTAAGTTTAGCTATGCCCTAGTGGCGAAGAAGCATGTGTTAAAGGAAGGCTGCAACACTGTTACGTATTTCACGACTCATTGTGCACTCACCTTGGGTGTAACATCTGTGAAAGGGCACTGAATGCCGTCCAAATCTTCTGCTGCGTTTGAGTTGCAGGAAAAATGGGTTCGTTGGTTTTAAAGCTGTGAACGTGCTCTGTAATGGAAAGCCCTGCCCGGATCGCTGGACAGCTCTCGTTTGTACAGCATTCAAAGGGCTTCAGGAACGCCGTTCCAAGCAGCCTTACATTCCATGCTGGCGTAGCCAGGGAGGCATTTGGATTCTTCTGAGAAACACCACTGTGCCTCACAAGTGAAACCTGTGGGCTCCCAAATACGTCTCCCTACGGCAGCCTGAAATTACATGTTTAGTTCCAGTATGAAAACAACGGACAGCTTTAGCTGTGACAATGCTGGACTTCTGGGACCATCCAGATTCACCAAGGCCTAACTGTTGCCCGGCGGGGGAATGCTCTTCTGCACGTACAGCACTCACCACGTGAAAACCTTTCTTACCACAAGGAAGCAGTCTTACCCTAGTAGTAGAGAGGTAGGCAGAATCTTCAGATAAACCTGCTGTGTCATCAAGCTTGAAAGTCGGACACCGATGGGAACGTTCATAGTCTCCTGCAATGGAAGCCACTTGCTTTGGGCTTCAAAGCTGCCTGAACAGCCCTAGGGGCCCTACTTCTCTTCACTGCAGGATGCTCGCTGTGGGCCAAGGCTGCGTTCTCTCAAAGGCAATAATGTACTGGCAATTGGTTTCTAAAAACTCATCCAACTGCACTCCAGATTCAGCTCCATACAAATGAAATGTGACCTAAGTCCTCAGCGTAAGGTCCAGTGTTTCACATCAGCCGAGTTGAGTGTGCAGTGGTAGCCACGAAGCCATACTCTGAAAAGGAGTGCCTTAACTCTGCTATGCCCCTGAGGACACATAGGGCAGCGTATGGTGCACCCGTTTCTCATGATGACCACTGTGTGCTAGAAGAGAGGCCGCTGGCTTCTGAGGAACCCTAGGCGCAGTAGGTGCCCGGGAGCACTCTTCACATTCATAGCAAGGGCAATGTAGTCCTTTCTGGGATGCCTAGGTAGAGTGTTCCAATCGTCACAGAGCCTAGCGAAAGCAGCGCCTGGCAGACTCTGTTTGCAAGTGGATCGTCCTCAGTGACTGAAACAGAACTGCACTGCTACGGCACAATGTGCTTGTGATTCAGTCTGGGACACAGGATAGCTCTCTCACAGAAGCGAAAGCTAACCATTACATCCAGCCTGAAGACCAGTACATTTTACCCACTTCACACTGTGAAGTATGTGCAAGAGCCATGGTCACCGAGACCTACCTAAGGTACTGAAATACCCGCTTCATCCTATGCAGAGGTCCCTGTGCCCACAGGAACTGCATGGAAGAGCCCTGTGGGTCCGTGTGTTTCCTTGAGGTAGTCAGAAACTACTGAGGATAACCTTATGAGCTCAATTTGAAACCGGGCAACCCTGGCAAAACCTTCATTTCGTCCGTGGTAGGCGAGACAGGTGCGGTTTGAAAGCTGCCTGAAAATCACTCCTGCTGCCCATCTTCTCTTTGCTGCCTGACGGCATCACGAAAGAACTTGAGTGTAATCGTATGAGGCATGCTGGTCTCGGTTCCTTGCTGGGAGCTCCTCTAGGAGCACACTGGAGCCTGCTGGCAAAGGACTGGCACCCCTGTGCTCAAGTAAAATGCAGATTTCTCCCAAAGTAAGTTTAGCTATGCCCCAGTGGCGAAGAAGCATGTGTTAAAGGAAGGCTGCAACACTGTTACGTATTTCACAACTCACTGTGCACTCAACTTGGTTGTAACATCTGTGAAAAGGCACTGAATGCCTCCAAATCGTCTGCTGCGTTTGAGTCCCAGGACGCAAATGGGTTCGTTGGCTTTAAGGCTGTGAACGGGCAGCAGTAATGGCAAAGCCCTGCCCGGATCGCTCCAGAGCTCTCGTTTGTACAGCATTCAAACGGCTTCAGGAAGGCCGTTCCAAGCATCCTTACATTCCAGGCTGTCGTAGCCAGGAAGGCATTTGGATTCTTTTGAGAAACACCACTGTGCCTCACAAGTGAAACCTGCGGGCTCCTAAATACGTCTCCCTACGGCAGCCTGAAACTATATGTTTAGTTCCAGTATGAAAAAAACGGACAGCTTTACTTGAGACAATGCTGGACGTCTGGGACCATCCAGATTCACCAAGGCCTAACTTTTGCCCGGCGGGGGAATGCTCTTCTGCACGTACAGCACTCACCACGTGAAAACCTTTCTTAGCACAAGAAAGCAGTCTTACTCTAGTTGTAGAGAGGTAGGCACAATCTTCAGATAAACCTGCTGTGTCATCAAGCTTGAAAGTCGGACAGCGATGGGATCTTTCGTATTCCCCTGCAATGGAAGCTTCTTTCTTTGGGCTTCAAAGCTGCCTGAACAGCGCGAGGGGCCAGCTTCTCTTCACTGCAGGATTGTCGCTGTGGGCCAAGGCTGCGTTCTATCAATGGCAATAATGTGCTAGCAATTGCTTTCTAGTAACTCATCCAACTGCACTCCAGATTCAGCTCCATTCAAATGAAAGGTGACCTAGGTCCTCAGGGTAAGGTCCAGTGTTTCACATCAGCAGAGTTGAGTTGCAGTGGTAGCCACGAAGCCATACTCTGAAAAGGAGTGCCTTAACTCTGCTGTGAGCCTGAGGACACATAGGGCAGTGTATCGTGCACCAGTGTCTCAAGATGACCACTGTGTGCTAGAAGAGAGGCCGCTGGCTTCTGAGGAACCCTATGCGCAGTAGGTGCCCGGGAGCACTCTTCACATTCATAGCAAGGGCAACGTACTCCTTTCTGGGATGCCTAGGTAGAGTGTTCCAATCGTCATAGAGCCTAGCGAAAGCAGCGCCTGGCAGACTCTCTTTGCAAGTGGATCGTCCTCAGTGACAGAAACAGAACTGCAGTGTTAATGCACAATGTGCTTGTGATTCAGTCTGGGACACAGGATAGCACTCTCACAGAATAGAAAGCTAACCTTTGCATCCAGCCTGAAGACCAGTACATTCTTCACTCTTCACACTGTTAAGTATGTGCAGGAGCCTTGATCACCGAGGCCTACCTAAGGTACTGAAATACTTACCCATTTCATCCTATGCAGAGGTCCCTGTGCCCACAGGAACTCCTTGGAAGAGCCCTGTGGGTCCCGTGTGTTTCCTTGAGGTAGTCAGAAACTACTGAGGAACACCTTATGAGCTCAAGTTTGAAACCGGGCAAAACCTTCATTTCGTCCGTGGTAGGCGAGACAGGTGCGGATTGAAAGCTGCCTGAAACTCACTCCTGCGGCCCATCTTCTCTTTGCTGCCTGACGGCATCACGAAAGAACTTGAGTGTAATCGTATGAGGCATGCTGGTCTCGGTTCCTTGCTGGGAGTTCCTACAGGAGCACACTGGAGCTTGCCGGGAAAGAACTGGCACCCCTGTGCTCAAGTAAAATGCAGATTGCTCCCAAAGTAAGTTTAGCTATGCCCTAGTGGCGAAGAAGCATGTGTTAAAGGAAGGCTGCAACACTGTTACGTATTTCACGACTCATTGTGCACTCACCTTGGGTGTAACATCTGTGAAAGGGCACTGAATGCCGTCCAAATCTTCTGCTGCGTTTGAGTTCCAGGAAAAATGGGTTCGTTGGTTTTTTTTTTTTTTTTTTTTTTAACATCTTTGTTGAAGTATAATTGCCTTACAATGGTGTGTTAGCTTCTGCTTTATAACAAAGTGAATCAGTTATACATATACAATATGTTCCCATTTCTCTTCCCTCTTGCATCTCCCTCCCTCCCACCCTCCCCATCCCATCGCTCTAGGTGGTCACAAAGCACCGAGCTGATCTCCCTGTGCTATGCGGCTGCTTCCCACTAGTTATCTATTTTACATTTGGTAGTGTATATATGTCCATGACACTCTCTCACCCTGTCACATCTCACCCCACCCCCTCCCCATATCCTCAAGTCCATTCTCTAGTAGGTCTGTGTCTTTATTCCCGTCTTGCCACTAGGTTCTTCATGGCCTCTTTTTTTTTTTTTTTTTTTTTTTTTCCCCTTAGATTCCGTATATATGTGTTAGCATACTGTATTTGTTTTTCTCTTTCTGACTTACTTCACTCTGTATGACAGACTCTAACTCCATCCACCTCATTACAAATACCTCCATTTCATTTCTTTTTATGGCTGAGTAATATTCCATTGTATATATGTGCCACATCTTCTTTATCCATTCATCTGTCGATGGACATTTAGATTGCTTCCATGTCCTGGCTATTGTAAATAGAGCTGCAATGAACATTTTGGTACATGACTCTTTTTGACCTATGGTTTTCTCAGGGTATATGCCCAGTAGTGGGATTGCTGGGTCGTATGGTAGTTCTATTTGTAGTTTTTTAAGGAACCTCCATACTGTTCTCCATAGTGGCTGTATCAATTTACATTCCCACCAACAGTGCAAGAGTGTTCCCTTTCCTCCACACCCTCTCCAGCATTTATTGTTTCTAGATTTTTTGATGATGGCCATTCTGACCGGTGTGAGATGATATCTCATTGTAGTTTTGATTTGCATTTCTCTAATGATTAATGATGTTGAGCATTCTTTCATGTGTCTGTAGGCCATCTGTATATCTTCTTTGGAGAAATGTCTATTTAGGTCTTCGGCCCATTTTTGGATTGGGTTATTCGTTTTTTTGTTATTGAGCTGCATGAGCTGCTTGTAAATCTTGGAGATTAATCCTTTGTCAGTTGCTTCATTTGCAAATATTTTCTCCCATTCTGATGGTTGTCTTTTGGTCTTGTTTATGGTTTCCTTTGCTGTGCAAAAGCTTTTAAGTTTCATTAGGTCCCATTTGTTTATTTGTGTTCTTATTTCCATTTCTCTGGGAGCTGGGTCAAAAAGAATCTTGCTGTGATGTATGTCATAGAGTGTTCTGCCTATGTTTTCCTCTAAGAGTTTGATAGTGTCTGCCCTTACACTTAGGTCTTTAATCCATTTTGAGTTTATTTTTGTGCATGGTGTCAGGGAGTGTTCTATTTTCATACTTTTACATGTACCTGTCCAATTTTCCCAGCACCACTTATTGAAGAGGCTGTCTTTTCTCCACTGTATATGCTTGCCTCCTTTATCAAAAATAAGGTGCCCATATGTGTGTGGGTTTATCTCTGGGCTTTCTATCCTGTTCCATTGATCTATATTTCTGTTTTTGTGCCAGTACCAAACTGTCTTGATTACTGAAGCTTTGTAATATAGTCTGAAGTCAGGGAGCCTGATTCCCCCAGCTCCATTTTTCGTTCTCAAGATTGCTTTGGCTATTCGGGGTCTTTTGTGTTTCCATACAAATTGTGAAATTTTTTGTTCTAGTTCTGTGAAAAATGCCAGTGGTACTTTGATAGGGATTGCATTGAATCTGTAGATTGCTTTGGGTAGTAGAGTCATTTTCACAATGTTGATTCTTCCAATCCAGGAACATGGTATATCTCTCCATCTATTTGTATCATCTTTAATTTCTTTCATCAGTGTCTTATAATTTTCTGCATACAGGTCTTTTGTCTCCTTAGGTAGGTTTATTCCTAGATATTTTATTCTTTTTGTTGCAATGGTAAATGGGAGTGTTTTCTTTATTTCACTTTCAGATTTTTCGTCATTAGTGTATAGAAATGCAAGAGATTTCTGTGCATTAATTTTGTATCCTGCTACTTTACCAAATTCATTGATTAGCTCTAGGAGTTTTCTGGTAGCATCTTTAGGATTCTCTATGTATAGTATCATGTCATCTGCAAATAGTGACAGCTTTACTTCTTCTTTTCCGATTTGGATTCCTTTTATTTCTTTGTCTTCTCTGATTGCTGTGGCTAACACTTCCAAAACTATGTTGAATAATAGTGGTGAGAGTGGGCAACCTTGTCTTGTTCCTGATCTTAGTGGAAATGGTTTCAGTTTTTCACCATTGAGGACAATGTTGGCTGTGGGTTTGTCATATATGGCCTTTATTATGTTGAGGAAAGTTCCCTCTATGCCTACTTTCTGCAGGGCTTTTATCATAAATGGGTGTTGAATTTTGTCGAAAGCTTTCTCTGCATCTATTGAGATGATCATATGGTTTTTCTCCTTCAGTTTGTTAATATGATGTATCACATTGATTGATTTGCGTATATTGAAGAATCCTTGCATTCCTGGGATAAACCCCACTTGATCATGGTGTATGATCCTTTTAATGTGCTGTTGGATTCTGTTTGCTAGTATTTTGTTGAGGATTTTTGCATCTATGTTCATCAGTGATATTGGCCTGTAGTTTTCTTTCTTTGTGACATCTTTGGTTTTGGTATCAGGGTGATGGTGGCCTCGTAGAATGAGTTTGGGAGTGTTCCTCCCTCTGCAATATTTTGGAAGAGTTTGAGAAGGATAGATGTTAGCTCTTCTCTAAATGTTTGATAGAATTCACCTGTGAAGCCATCTGGTCCTGGGCTTTTGTTTGTTGGAAGGTTTTTAATCACAGTTTCAATTTCAGTGCTTGTGATTGGTCTGTTCATATTTTCTATTTCTTCCTGGTTCAGTCTCGGCAGTTTGTGCCTTTCTAAGAATCTGTCCATTTCTTCCAGGTTGTCCATTTTATTGGCATAGAGTTGCTTGTAGTAATCTCTCATGATCTTTTGTATTTCTGCAGTGTCAGTGGTTACTTCTCCTTTTTCATTTCTAATTCTATTGATCTGAGTCTTCTCCCTTTTTCTCTTGATGAGTCTGGCTAATGGTTTATCAATTTTGTTTATCTTCTCAAAGAACCAGCTTTTAGTTTCATTGATTTTTGCTATTGTTTCCTTCATTTCTTTTTCATTTATTTCTGACCTGATCTTTATAATTTCTTTCCTTCTGCTGGCTTTGGGGTTTTTTTGTTCTTCTTTCTCTAATTGCTTTAGGTGCAAGGTTAGGTTGTTTATTCGAGATGTTTCTTGTTTCTTGAGGTAGGCTTGTATTGCTATAAACTTCCCTCTTAGCACTGCTTTTGCTGTGTCCCATAGGTTTTGGGTCGTCGTATCTCCATTGTCATTTGTTTCTAGGTATTTTTTGATTTCCCCTTTGATTTCTTCAGTGATCACTTCGTTATTAAGTAATGTATTGTGTAGCCTCCATGTGTTTGTATTTTTTACAGGTCTTTTCCTGTAATTGATATCTAGTCTCATAGCGTTGTGGTCGGAAAAGATACTTGATACGATTTCAATTTTCTTAAATTTACCAAGGCTTGATTTGTGACCCAAGATATGATCTATCCTGGAGAATGTTCCATGAGCACTTGAGAAAAATGTGTATTCTGTTGTTTTTGGATGGAATGTCCTATAAATATCAATTAAGTCTATCTTGTTTAATGTATCATTTAAAGCTTGTGTTTCCTTATTTATTTTCATTTTGGATGATCTGTCCATTGGTGAGAGTGGGGTGTTAAAGTCCCCTACTATGATTGTGTTGCTGTCGATTTGGGTTCGTTGGTTTTAAAGCTGTGATCGTGCAGCTGTAATGGAAAGCCCTGCCCGGATCGCTCGACAGCTCTCGTTTGTACAGCATTCAAAGGGCTTCAGGAACGCCGTTCCAAGCAGCCTTACATTCCATGCTGGCGTAGCCAGGGAGGCATTTGGATTCTTCTGAGAAACACCACTGTGCCTCACAAGTGAAACCTGTGGGCTCCCAAATACGTCTCCCTAATGCAGCCTGAAATTACATGTTTAGTTCCAGTATGAAAACAACGGACAGCTTTAGCTGTGACAATGCTGGACTTCTGGGACCATCCAGATTCACCAAGGCCTAACTGTTGCCCGGCGGGGGAATGCTCTTCTGCACGTACAGCACTCACCACGTGAAAACCTTTCTTAGCACAAGGAAGCAGTCTTACCCTAGTAGTAGAGAGGTAGGCAGAATCTTCAGATAAACCTGCTGTGTCATCAAGCTTGAAAGTCGGACACCGATGGGAACGTTCATAGTCTCCTGCAATGGAAGCCACTTGCTTTGGGCTTCAAAGCTGCCTGAACAGCCCTAGGGGCCCTTCTTCTCTTCACTGCAGGATGCTCGCTGTGGGGCAAGGCTGCGTTCTCTCAAAGGCAATAATGTCCTGGCAATTGGTTTCTAAAAACTCATCCAACTGCACTCCAGATTCAGCTCCATACAAATGAAATGTGACCTAAGTCCTCAGCGTTAGGTCCAGTGTTTCACATCAGCAGAGATGAGTGTGCAGTTGTAGCCACGAAGCCATACTCTAAAAAGGAGTGCCTTAACTCTGCTATGCCCCTGAGGACACATAGGGCAGTGTATGGTGCACCAGTTTCTCATGATAACCACTGTGTGCTAGAAGAGAGGCCGCTGGCTTCTGAGGAACCCTAGGCGAAATAGGTCCACGGGAGTACTATTCACATTCATAGCAAGGGCAACGTACTCCTTTCTGGGATGCCTAGGTAGAGTGTTCCAATCGTCATAGAGCCTAGCGAAAGCAGCGCCTGGCAGACTCTCTTTGCAAATGGTCGTCCTCAGTGACAGAAACAGAACTGCACTGCTACTGCACAATGTGCTTGTGATTCACTCTGGGACACAGGATAGCACTCTCACAGAATAGAAAGCTAACCTTTGCATCCAGCCTGAAGACCAGTATATTCTTCACACTTCACACTGTTAAGTATGTGCAGAAGCCTTGATCACCAAGGCCTACCTACGGTACTGAAATACTTACCCATTTCATCCTATGCAGAGGTCCCTGTACCCTCAGAACTCAATGGAAGAGCCCTGTGGGTCCCGTGTGTTTCCTTGAGGTAGTCAGAAACTACTGAGGATAACCTTATGAACTCAAGTTTGAAACCGGGCAAACCTGGCAAAACCTTTAGTTCGTCCGTGGTAGGCCAGACAGGTGCGGTTTGAAAGCTGCCTGAAAATCACTCACGCTGCCCATCTTCTCTTTGCTGCCTGACGGCATCACGAAAGAACTTGAGTGTAATCGTATAAGGCATGCTGGTCTCGGTTCCTTGCTGGGAGCTCCTCCAGGAGCACACTGGAGCCTGCTGGGAAAGAACTGGCACCCCTGTGCTCAAGTAAAATGCAGATTTCTCCCAAAGTAAGTTTAGCTACGCCCTAGTGGCGAAGAAGCATGTGTTAAAGGAAGGCTGCAACACTGTTACGTATTTCACGACTCATTGTGCACTCACCTTGGGCGTAACATCTGTGAAAGGGCATTGAATGCCTTCCAAATCTTCTGCTACGTTTGAGTTCCAGGAAAAATGGGTTCCTTGGTTTTAAACCTGTGAACGTGCAGCTGTAAAAGAAAGCCCTGCCCGGATCGCTCGACAGCTCTCGTTTGTACAGCATTCAAACGGCTTCAGGAACGCCGTTCCAAGCAGCCTTACATTCCATGCTGGCGTAGCCAGGGAGGCATTTGGATTCTTCTGAGAAACACCACTGTGCCTCACAAGTGAAACCTGTGGGATCCCAAATACGTCTCCTACGGCAGCCTGAAATTATATGTTTAGTTCCAGTATGAAAACAACGGACAGCTTTAGCTGTGACAATGCTGGACTTCTGGGACCATCCAGATTCACCAAGGCCTAACTTTTGCCCGGCGGGGGAATGCTCTTCTGCACGTACAGCACTCACCACGTGAAAACCTTTCTTAACACAAGGAAGCAGTCTTACCCTAGTAGTAGAGAGGTAGGCAGAATCTTCAGATAAACCTGCTGTGTCATCAAGCTTGAAAGTCGGACAGCGATGGGATCTTTCGTATTCCCCTGCAATGGAAGCTTCTTTCTTTGGGCTTCAAAGCTGCCTGAACAGCGCGAGGGGCCAGCTTCTCCTCACTGCAGGATTGTCGCTGTGGGCCAAGGCTGCGTTCTCTCAATGGCAATAATGTGCTAGCAATTGCTTTCTAGTAACTCATCGAACTGCACTCCAGATTCAGCTCCATTCAAATGAAAGGTGACCTAGGTCCTCAGGGTAAGGTCCAGTGTTTCACATCAGCAGAGTTGAGTGAGCAGTGGTAGCCACGAAGCCATACTCTGAAAAGGAGTGCCTTAACTCTGCTATGCCCCTGAGGACACATAGGGCAGTTATGGTGCACCAGTTTCTCATGATGACCACTGTGTGCTAGAAGAGAGGCCGCTGGCTTCTGAGGAACCCTAGGCGCAGTAGGTGCCCGGGAGCACTCTTCACATTCATAGCAAGGGCAATGTAGTCCTTTCTGGGATGCCTAGGTAGAGTGCTCCAATCGTCACAGAGCCTAGCGAAAGCAGCGCCTGGCAGACTCTGTTTGCAAGTGGATCGTCCTCAGTGACTGAAACAGAACTGCACTGCTACGGCACAATGTGCTTGTGATTCAGTCTGGGACACAGGATAGCTCTCTCACAGAAGCGAAAGCTAACCATTACATCCAGCCTGAAGACCAGTACATTTTACCCACTTCACACTGTTAAGTATGTGCAAGAGCCATGGTCACCGAGACCTACCTAAGGTACTGAAATACCCGCTTCATCCTAAGCAGAGGTCCCTGTGCCCACAGGAACTGCATGAAAGAGCCCTGTGGGTCCGTGTGTTTCCTTGAGGTAGTCAGAAACTACTGAGGATAACCTTATGAGCTCAAGTTTGAAACCGGGCAACCCTGGCAAAACCTTCATTTCGTCCGTGGTAGGCGAGACAGGTGCGGTTTGAAAGCTGCCTGAAAATCACTCCTGCTGCCCATCTTCTCTTTGCTGCCTGACGGCATCACGAAAGATGTTGAGTGTAATCGTATGAGGCATGCTGGTCTCGGTTCCTTGCTGGGAGCTCCTCTAGGAGCACACTGGAGCCTGCTGGCAAAGAACTGGCACCCCTGTGCTCAAGTAAAATGCAGATTTCTCCCAAAGTAAGTTTAGCTATGCCCTAGTGGCGAAGAAGCATGTGTTAAAGGAAGGCTGCAACACTGTTACGTATTTCACAACTCACTGTGCACTCAACTTGGTTGTAACATCTGTGAAAAGGCACTGAATGCCTCCAAATCTTCTGCTGCGTTTGAGTCCCAGGACGCAAATGGGTTCGTTGGCTTTAAGGCTGTGAACGGGCAGCAGTAATGGCAAAGCCCTGCCCGGATCGCTCCAGAGCTCTCGTTTGTACAGCATTCAAACGGCTTCAGGAAGGCCGTTCCAAGCATCCTTACATTCCAGGCTGTCGTAGCCAGGAAGGCATGTGGATTCTTTTGAGAAACACCACTGTGCCTCACAAGTGAAACCTGCGGGCTCCTAAATACGTCTCCCTACGGCAGCCTGAAACTATATGTTTAGTTCCAGTATGAAAAAAACGGACAGCTTTACTTGAGACAATGCTGGACGTCTGGGACCATCCAGATTCACCAAGGCCTAACTTTTGCCCGGCGGGGGAATGCTCTTCTGCACGTACAGCACTCACCACGTGAAAACCTTTCTTAGCACAAGAAAGCAGTCTTACTCTAGTAGTAGAGAGGTAGGCAGAATCTTCAGATAAACCTGCTGTGTCATCAAGCTTGAAAGTCGGACAGCGATGGGATCTTTCGTATTCCCCTGGATTGGAAGCTTCTTTCTTTGGGCTTCAAAGCTGCCTGAACAGCGCGAGGGGCCAGCTTCTCTTCACTGCAGGATTGTCGCTGTGGGCCAAGGCTGCGTTCTATCAATGGCAATAATGTGCTAGCAATTGCTTTCTAGTAACTCATCCAACTGCACTCCAGATTCAGCTCCATTCAAATGAAAGGTGACCTAGGTCCTCAGGGTAAGGTCCAGTGTTTCACATCAGCAGAGTTGAGTTGCAGTGGTAGCCACGAAGCCATACTCTGAAAAGGAGTGCCTTAACTCTGCTGTGAGCCTGAGGACACATAGGGCAGTGTATCGTGCACCAGTGTCTCAAGATGACCACTGTGTGCTAGAAGAGAGGCCGCTGGCTTCTGAGGAACCCTAGGCGCAGTAGGTGCCCGGGAGCACTCTTCACATTCATAGCAAGGGCAACGTACTCCTTTCTGGGATGCCTAGGTAGAGTGTTCCAATCGTCATAGAGCCTAGCGAAAGCAGCGCCTGGCAGACTCTCTTTGCAAGTGGATCGTCCTCAGTGACAGAAACAGAACTGCAGTGTTAATGCACAATGTGCTTGTGATTCAGTCTGGGACACAGGATAGCACTCTCACAGAATAGAAAGCTAACCTTTGCATCCAGCCTGAAGACCAGTACATTCTTCACTCTTCACACTGTTAAGTATGTGCAGGAGCCTTGATCACCGAGGCCTACCTAAGGTACTGAAATACTTACCCATTTCATCCTATGCAGAGGTCCCTGTGCCCACAGGAACTCCTTGGAAGAGCCCTGTGGGTCCCGTGTGTTTCCTTGAGGTAGTCAGAAACTACTGAGGATAACCTTATGAGCTCAAGTTTGAAACCGGGCAACCCTGGCAAAACCTTCATTTCGTCCGTGGTAGGCGAGACAGGTGCGGATTGAAAGCTGCCTGAAACTCACTCCTGCGGCCCATCTTCTCTTTGCTGCCTGACGGCATCACGAAAGAACATGAGTGTAATCGTATGAGGCATGCTGGTCTCGGTTCCTTGCTGGGAGTTCCTCCAGGAGCACACTGGAGCTTGCCGGGAAAGAACTGGCACCCCTGTGCTCAAGTAAAATGCAGATTGCTCCCAAAGTAAGTTTAGCTATGCCCTAGTGGCGAAGAAGCATGTGTTAAAGGAAGGCTGCAACACTGTTACGTATTTCACGACTCATTGTGCACTCACCTTGGGTGTAACATCTTTGAAAGGGCACTGAATGCCGTCCAAATCTTCTGCTGCGTTTGAGTTCCAGGAAAAATGGGTTCGTTGGTTTTAAAGCTGTGAACGTGCAGCTGTAATGGAGAGCCCTGCCCGGATCGCTCGACAGCTCTCGTTTGTACAGCATTCAAAGGGCTTCAGGAACGCCGTTCCAAGCAGCCTTACATTCCATGCTGGCGTAGCCAGGGAGGCATTTGGATTCTTCTGAGAAACACCACTGTGCCTCACAAGTGAAACCTGTGGGCTCCCAAATACGTCTCCCTACGGCAGCCTGAAATTACATGTTTAGTTCCAGTATGAAAACAACGGACAGCTTTAGCTGTGACAATGCTGGACTTCTGGGACCATCCAGATTCACCAAGGCCTAACTGTTGCCCGGCGGGGGAATGCTCTTCTGCACGTACAGCACTCACCACGTGAAAACCTTTCTTAGCACAAGGAAGCAGTCTTACCCTAGTAGTAGAGAGGTAGGCAGAATCTTCAGATAAACCTGCTGTGTCATCAAGCTTGAAAGTCGGACACCGATGGGAACGTTCATAGTCTCCTGCAATGGAAGCCACTTGCTTTGGGCTTCAAAGCTGCCTGAACAGCCCTAGGGGCCCTACTTCTCTTCACTGCAGGATGCTCTCTGTGGGCCAAGGCTGCGTTCTCTCAAAGGCAATAATGTCCTTGCAATTGGTTTCTAAAAACTCATCCAACTGCACTCCAGATTCAGCTCCATACAAATGAAATGTGACCTAAGTCCTCAGCGTTAGGTCCAGTGTTTCACATCAGCAGAGATGAGTGTGCAGTTGTAGCCACGAAGCCATATTCTGAAAAGGAGTGCCTTAACTCTGCTATGCCCCTGAGGACACATAGGGCAGTGTATGGTGCACCAGTTTCTCATGATAACCACTGTGTGCTAGAAGAGAGGCCGCTGGCTTCTGAGGAACCCTAGGCGAAATAGGTCCACGGGAGTACTATTCACATTCATAGCAAGGGCAACGTACTCCTTTCTGGGATGCCTAGGTAGAGTGTTCCAATCGTCATAGAGCCTAGCGAAAGCAGCGCCTGGCAGACTCTCTTTGCAAATGGATCGTCCTCAGTGACAGAAACAGAACTGCACTGCTACTGCACAATGTGCTTGTGATTCACTCTGGGACACAGGATAGCACTCTCACAGAATAGAAAGCTAACCTTTGCATCCAGCCTGAAGACCAGTATATTCTTCACACTTCACACTGGTAAGTATGTGCAGAAGCCTTGATCACCAAGGCCTACCTACGGTACTGAAATACTTACCCATTTCATCCTATGCAGAGGTCCCTGTACCCTCAGGAACTCAATGGAAGAGCCCTGTGGGTCCCGTGTGTTTCCTTGAGGTAGTCAGAAACTACTGAGGATAACCTTATGAACTCAAGTTTGAAACCGGGCAAACCTGGCAAAACCTTTAGTTTGTCCGTGGTAGGCGAGACAGGTGCGGTTTGAAAGCTGCCTGAAAATCACTCCTGCTGCCCATCTTCTCTTTGCTGCCTGACGGCATCACGAAAGAACTTGAGTGTAATCGTATAAGGCATGCTGGTCTCGGTTCCTTGCTGGGAGCTCCTCCAGGAGCACACTGGAGCCTGCTGGCAAAGAACTGGCACCCCTGTGCTCAAGTAAAATGCAGATTTCTCCCAAAGTAAGTTTAGCTACGCCCTAGTGGCGAAGAAGCATGTGTTAAAGGAAGGCTGCAACACTGTTACGTATTTCACGACTCATTGTGCACTCACCTTGGGCGTAACATCTGTGAAAGGGCACTGAATGCCTTCCAAATCTTCTGCTGCGTTTGAGTTCCAGGAAAAATGGGTTCCTTGGTTTTAAACCTGTGAACGTGCAGCTGTAATAGAAAGCCCTGCCCGGATCGCTCGACAGCTCTCGTTTGTACAGCATTCAAAGGGCTTCAGGAACGCCGTTCCAAGCAGCCTTACATTCCATGCTGGCGTAGCCAGGGAGGCATTTGGATTCTTCTGAGAAACACCACTGTGCCTCCTAAGTGAAACCTGTGGGCTCCCAAATACGTCTCCCTACGGCAGCCTGAAATTACATGTTTAGTTCCAGTATGAAAACAACGGACAGCTTTAGCTGTGACAATGCTGGACTTCTTGGACCATCCAGATTCACCAAGGCCTAACTGTTGCCCGGCGGGGGAATGCTCTTCTGTACATACAGCACTCACCAGGTGAAAACCTTTCTTAGCACAAGGAAGCAGTCTTACCCTAGAAGTAGAGAGGTAGGCAGAATCTTCAGATAAACCTGCTGTGTCATCAAGCTTGAAAGTCGGACACCGATGGGAACGTTCATAGTCTCCTGCATGGAAGCCACTTGCTTTGGGCTTCAAAGCTGCCTGAACAGCCCTAGGGGCCCTACTTCTCTTCACTGCAGGATGCTCGCTGTGGGCCAAGGCTGCGTTCTCTCAAAGGCAATAATGTACTGGCAATTGGTTTCAAAAACTCATCCAACTGCACTCCAGATTCAGCTCCATACAAATGAAATGTGACCTAAGTCCTCAGCGTTAGGTCCAATGTTTCACATCAGCAGAGATGAGTGTGCAGTTGTAGCCACGAAGCCATACTCTGAAAAGGAGTGCCTTAACTCTGCTATGCCCCTGAGGACACATAGGGCAGTGTATGGTGCACCAGTTTCTCATGATGACCACTGTGTGCTAGAAGAGAGGCCGCTGGCTTCTGAGGAACCCTAGGCGCAGTAGGTGCCCAGGAGCACTCTTCACATTCATAGCAAGGGCAACGTACTCCTTTCTGGGATGCCTAGGTAGAGTGTTCCAATCGTCATAGAGCCTAGCGAAAGCAGCGCCTGGCAGACTCTCTTTGCAAGTGAATCGTTCTCAGTGACAGAAACAGAACTGCAGTGTTACTGCACAATGTGCTTGTGATTCAGTCTGGGACACAGGATAGCACTCTCACAGAATAGAAAGCTAACCTTTGCATCCAGCCTGAAGACCAGTACATTCTTCACTCTTAACACTTTTAAGTATGTGCAGAAGCCTTGATCACCGAGGCCTACCTAAGGTACTGAAATACTTACCCATTTCATCCTATGCAGATGTCCCTGTGCCCACAGGAACTCCTTGGAAGAGCCCTGTGGGTCCCATGTGTTTCCTTGAGGTGGTCAGAAACTACTGAGGATAACCTTATGAGCTCAAGTTTGAAACCGGGCAACCCTGGCAAAACCTTCATTTCGTCCGTGGTAGGCGAGACAGGTGCGGTTTGAAAGCTGCCTGAAACTCACTCCTGCGGCCCATCTTCTCTTTGCTGCCTGACGGCATCACGAAAGAACTTGAGTGTAATCGTATGAGGCATGCTGGTCTCGGTTCCTTGCTGGGAGCTCCTCCAGGAGCACACTGGAGCCTGCCGGGAAAGAACTGGCACCCCTGTGCTCAAGTAAAATGCAGATTTCTCCCAAAGTAAGTTTAGCTATGCCCTAGTGGCGAAGAAGCATGTGTTAAAGGAAGGCTGCAACACTGTTACGTATTTCACAACTCATTGTGCACTCACCTTGGGTGTAACATCTGTGAAAGGGCACTGAATGCCGTCCAAATCTTCTGCTTCGTTTGAGTTGCAGGAAAAATGGGTTCGTTGGTTTTAAAGCTGTGAACGTGCAGCTGTAATGGAAAGCCCTGCCCGAATCGCTCGACAGCTCTCGTTTGTACAGCATTCAAAGGGCTTCAGGAACGCCGTTCCAAGCAGCCTTACATTCCATGCTGGCGTAGCCAGGGAGGCATTTGGATTCTTCTGAGAAACACCACTGTGCCTCCCAAGTGAAACCTGCGGGCTCCTAAATACGTCTCCCTACGGCAGCCTGAAACTATATGTTTAGTTCCAGTATTAAAAAAACGGACAGCTTTACTTGAGACAATGTTGGACGTCTGGGACCATCCAGATTCACCAAGGCCAACTTTTGCCCGGCGGGGGAATGCTCTTCTGCACGTACAGCACTCACCACGTGAAAACCTTTCTTAGCACAAGGAAGCAGTCTTACCCTAGTAGTAGAGAGGTAGGCAGAATCTTCAGATAAACCTGCTGTGTCATCAAGCTTGAAAGTCGGACAGCGATGGGATCTTTCGTATACCCCTGCAATGGAAGCTTCTTTCTTTGGGCTTCAAAGCTGCCTGAACAGCGCGAGGGGCCAGCTTCTCTTCACTGCAGGATTGTCGCTGTGGGCCAAGGCTGCGTTCTCTCAATGGCAATAATGTGCTAGCAATTGCTTTCTAGTAACTCATCCAACTGCACTCCAGATTCAGCTCCATTCAAATGAAAGGTGACCTAGGTCCTCAGGGTAAGGTCCAGTGTTTCACATCAGCAGAGTTGAGTGTGCAGTGGTAGCCACGAAGCCATACTCTGAAAAGGAGTGCCTTAACTCTGCTATGCCCCTTAGGACACATAGGGCAGTTATGGTGCACCAGTTTCTCATGATGACCACTGTGTGCTAGAAGAGAGGCTGCTGGCTTCTGAGGAACCCTAGGCGCAGTAGGTGCCCGGGAGCACTCTTCACATTCATAGCAAGGGCAATGTAGTCCTTTCTAGGATGCCTAGGTAGAGTGCTCCAATCGTCACAGAGCCTAGCGAAAGCAGCGCCTGGCAGACTCTGCTTGCAAGTGGATCGTCCTCAGTGACTGAAACAGAACTGCACTGCTACGGCACAATGTGCTTGTGATTCAGTCTGGGACACAGGATAGCTCTCTAACAAAAGGGAAAGCTAACCATTACATCCAGCCTGAAGACCAGTACATTTTACACACTTCACACTGTTAAGTATGTGCAAGAGCCATGGTCACCGAGACCTACCTAAGGTACTGAAATACCCGCTTCATCCTAAGCAGAGGTCCCTGTGCCCACAGGAACTGCATGAAAGAGCACTGTGGGTCCGTATGTTTCCTTGAGGTAGTCAGAAACTACTGAGGATAACCTTACGAGCTCAAGTTTGAAACAGGGCAACCCTGGCAAAACCTTCATTTCGTCCGTGGTAGGCGAGACAGGTGCGGTTTGAAAGTTGCCTGAAAATCACTCCTGCTGCCCATCTTCTCTTTGCTGCCTGACGGCATCACGAAAGAACTTGAGTGTAATCGTATGAGGCATGCTGGTCTCGGTTCCTTGCTGGGAGCTCCTCTAGGAGCACACTGGAGCCTGCTGGCAAAGAACTGGCACCCCTGTGCTCAAGTAAAATGCAGATTTCTCCCAAAGTAAGTTTAGCTATGCCCTAGTGGCGAAGAAGCATGTGTTAAAGGAAGGCTGCAACACTGTTACGTATTTCACGACTCATTGTGCACTCACCTTGGGCGTAACATCTGTGAAAGGGCACTGAATGCCGTCCAAATCTTCTGCTGCGTTTGAGTTCCAGGAAAAATGGGTTCGTTGGTTTTAAAGCTGTGAACGTGCAGCTGTAATGGAAAGCCCTGCCCGAATCGCTCGACAGCTCTCGTTTGTACAGCATTCAAAGGGCTTCAGGAACGCCGTTCCAAGCAGCCTTACATTCCATGCTGGCGTAGCCAGGGAGGCATTTGGATTCTTCTGAGAAACACCACTGTGCCTCACAAGTGAAACCTGCGGGCTCCTAAATACGTCTCCCTACAGCAGCCTGAAACTATATGTTTAGTTCCAGTATGAAAAAAACGGACAGCTTTACTTGAGACAATGCTGGACGTCTGAGACCACCCAGATTCACCAAGGCCTAACTTTTGCCCGGCGGGGGAATGCTCTTCTGCACGTACAGCACTCACCACGTGAAAACCTTTCTTAGCACAAGGAAGCAGTCTTACCCTAGTAGTAGAGAGGTAGGCAGAATCTTCAGATAAACCTGCTGTGCCATCAAGCTTGAAAGTCGGACACCGATGGCATCTTTCGTATTCCCCTGCAATGGAAGCTTCTTTCTTTGGGCTTCAAAGCTGCCTGAACAGCGCGAGGGGCCAGCTTCTCTTCACTGCAGGATTGTCGCTGTGGGCCAAGGCTGCGTTCTCTCAATGGCAATAATGTGCTAGCAATTGCTTTCTAGTAACTCATCCAACTGCACTCCAGATTCAGCTCCATTCAAATGAAAGGTGACCTAGGTCCTCAGGGTAAGGTCCAGTGTTTCACATCAGCAGAGTTGAGTGTGCAGTGGTAGCCACGAAGCCATACTCTGAAAAGGAGTGCCTTAACTCTGCTGTGAGCCTGAGGACACATAGGGCAGTGTATCGTGCACCAGTTTCTCAAGATGACCACTGTGTGCTAGAAGAGAGGCCGCTGGCTTCTGAGGAACCCTAGGCGCAGTAGGTGCCCGGGAGCACTCTTCACATTCATAGCAAGGGCAACGTACTCCTTTCTGGGATGCCTAGGTAGAGTGTTCCAATCGTCGTAGAGCCTAGCGAAAGCAGCGCCTGGCAGACTCTCTTTGCAAGTGGATCGTCCTCAGTGACAGAAACAGAACTGCAGTGTTACTGCACAATGTGCTTGTGATTCAGTCTGGGACACAGGATAGCACTCTCACAGAATAGAAAGCTAACCTTTGCATCCAGCCTGAAGACCAGTACATTCTTCACTCTTCACACTGTTAAGTATGTGCAGGAGCCTTGATCACCGAGGCCTACCTAAGGTACTGAAATACTTACCCATTTCATCCTATGCAGAGGTCCCTGTGCCCACAGGAACTCCTTGGAAGAGCCCTGTGGGTCCCGTGTGTTTCCTTGAGGTAGTCAGAAACTACTGAGGATAACCTTATGAGCTCAAGTTTGAAACCGGGCAACCCTGGCAAAACCTTCATTTCGTCCGTGGTAGGCGAGACAGGTGCGGATTGAAAGCTGCCTGAAACTCACTCCTGCGGCCCATCTTCTCTTTGCTGCCTGACGGCATCACGAAAGAACTTGAGTGTAATCGTATGAGGCATGCTGGTCTCGGTTCCTTGCTGGGAGTTCCTCCAGGAGCACACTGGAGCCTGCCGGGAAAGAACTGGCACCACTGTGCTCAAGTAAAATGCAGATTTCTCCCAAAGTAAGTTTAGCTATGCCCTAGTGGCGAAGAAGCATGTGTTAAAGGAAGGCTGCAACACTGTTACGTATTTCACGACTCATTGTGCACTCACCTTGGGTGTAACATCTGTGAAAGGGCACTGAATGCCGTCCAAATCTTCTGCTGCGTTTGAGTTCCAGGAAAAATGGGTTCGTTGGTTTTAAAGCTGTGAACGTGCAGCTGTAATGGAAAGCCCTGCCCGGATCGCTCGACAGCTCTCGTTTGTACAGCATTCAAAGGGCTTCAGGAACGCCGTTCCAAGCAGCCTTACATTCCATGCTAGCGTAGCCAGGGAGGCATTTGGATTCTTCTGAGAAACACCACTGTGCCTCCCAAGTGAAACCTGTGGGCTCCCAAATACGTCTCCCTACGGCAGCCTGAAATTACATGTTTAGTTCCAGTATGAAAACAACGGACAGCTTTAGCTGTGACAATGCTGGACTTCTGGGACCATCCAGATTCACCAAGGCCTAACTGTTGCCCGGCGGGGAAATGCTCTTCTGCACGTACAGCACTCACCACGTGAAAACCTTTCTTACCACAAGGAAGCAGTCTTACCCTAGTAGTAGAGAGGTAGGCAGAATCTTCAGATAAACCTGCTGTGTCATCAAGCTTGAAAGTCGGACACCGATGGGAACGTTCATAATCTCCTGCAATGGAAGCCACTTGCTTTGGGCTTCAAAGCTGCCTGAACAGCCCTAGGGGCCCTACTTCTCTTCACTGCAGGATGCTCGCGGTGGGCCAAGGCTGCGTTCTCTCAAAGGCAATAATGTACTGGCAATTGGTTTCTAAAAACTCATCCAACTGCACTCCAGATTCAGCTCCATACAAATGAAATGTGACCTAAGTCCTCAGCGTAAGGTCCAGTGTTTCACATCAGCAGAGTTGAGTGTGCAGTGGTAGCCACGAAGCCATACTCTGAAAAGGAGTGCCTTAACTCTGCTATGCCCCTGAGGACACATAGGGCAGTGTATGGTGCACCAGTTTCTCATGATGACCACTGTGTGCTAGAAGAGAGGCGGCTGGCTTCTGAGGAACCCTAGGCGCAGTAGTTGCCCGGGAGCACTCTTCACATTCATAGCAAGGGCAATGTAGTCCTTTCTGGGATGCCTAGGTAGAGTGTTCCAATTGTCACAGAGCCTAGCGAAAGCAGCGCCTGGCAGACTCTGTTTGCAAGTGGATCGTCCTCAGTGACTGAAACAGAACTGCACTGCTACGGCACAATGTGCTTGTGATTCAGTCTGGGACACAGGATAGCTCTCTCACAGAAGCGAAAGCTAACCATTACATCCAGCCTGAAGACCAGTACATTTTACACACTTCACACTGCTCAGTATGTGCAAGAGCCATGGTCACCGAGACCTACCTAAGGTACTGATATACCGCTTCATCCTATGCAGAGGTCCCTGTGCCCACAGGAACTGCATGGAAGAGCCCTGTGGGTCCGTGTGTTTCCTTGAGGTTTTCAGAAACTACTGAGGATAACCTTATGAGCTCAAGTTTGAAACCGGGCAACCCTGGCAAAACCTTCATTTCGTCCGTGGTAGGCGAGACAGGTGCGGTTTGAAAGCTGCCTGAAAATCACTCCTGCTGCCCATCTTCTCTTTGCTGCCTGACGGCATCACGAAAGAACTTGAGTGTAATCGTATGAGGCATGCTGGTCTCGGTTCCTTGCTGGGAGCTCCTCTAGGAGCACACTGGAGCCTGCTGGCAAAGAACTGGCACCCCTGTGCTCAAGTAAAATGCAGATTTCTCCCAAAGTAAGTTTAGCTATGCCCTAGTGGCGAAGAAGCATGTGTCAAAGGAAGGCTGCAACACTGTTACGTATTTCACAACTCACTGTGCACTCAACTTGGTTGTAACATCTGTGAAAAGGCACTGAATGCCTCCAAATCTTCTGCTGCGTTTGAGTCCCAGGACGCAAATGGGTTCGTTGGCTTTAAGGCTGTGAACGGGCAGCAGTAATGGCAAAGCCCTGCCCGGATCGCTCCAGAGCTCTCGTTTGTACAGCATTCAAACGGCTTCAGGAAGGCCGTTCCAAGCATCCTTACATTCCAGGCTGTCGTAGCCAGGAAGGCATTTGGATTCTTTTGAGAAACACCACTGTGCCTCACAAGTGAAACCTGCGGGCTCCTAAATACGTCTCCCTACGGCAGCCTGAAACTATATGTTTAGTTCCAGTATGAAAAAAACGGACAGCTTTACTTGAGACAATGCTGGACGTCTGGGACCATCCAGATTCACCAAGGCCTAACTTTTGCCCGGCGGGGGAATGCTCTTCTGCACGTACAGCACTCACCACGTGAAAACCTTTCTTAGCACAAGGAAGCAGTCTTACCCTAGTAGTAGAGAGGTAGGCAGAATCTTCAGATAAACCTGCTGTGTCATCAAGCTTGAAAGTCGGACACCGATGGGATCTTTCGTATTCCCCTGCAATGGAAGCTTCTTTCTTTGGGCTTCAAAGCTGCCTGAACAGCGCGAGGGGCCAGCTTCTCTTCACTGCAGGATTGTCGCTGTGGGCCAAGGCTGCGTTCTCTCAATGGCAATAATGTGCTAGCAATTGCTTTCTAGTAACTCATCCAACTGCACTCCAGATTCAGCTCCATTCAAATGAAAGGTGACCTAGGTCCTCAGGGTAAGGTCCAGTGTTTCACATCAGCAGAGTTGAGTGTGCAGTGGTAGCCACGAAGCCATACTCTGAAAAGGAGTGCCTTAAGTCTGCTGTGAGCCTGAGGACACATAGGGCAGTGTATCGTGCACCAGTTTCTCATGATGACCACTGTGTGCTAGAAGAGAGGCCGCTGGCTTCTGAGGAACCCTAGGCGCAGTAGGTGCCCGGGAGCACTCTTCACATTCATAGCAAGGGCAACGTACTCCTTTCCTGGATGCCTAGGTAGAGTGTTCCAATCGTCATAGAGCCTAGCGAAAGCAGCGCCTGGCAGACTCTCTTTGCAAGTGGATCGTCCTCAGTGACCGAAACAGAACTGCAGTGTTAATGCACAATGTGCTTGTGATTCAGTCTGGGACACAGGATAGCACTCTCACAGAATAGAAAGCTAACCTTTGCATCCAGCCTGAAGACCAGTACATTCTTCACTCTTCACACTGTTAAGTATGTGCAGGAGCCTTGATCACCGAGGCCTACCTAAGGTACTGAAATACTTACCCATTTCATCCTATGCAGAGGTCCCTGTGCCCACAGGAACTCCTTGGAAGAGCCCTGTGGGTCCCGTGTGTTTCCTTGAGGTAGTCAGAAACTACTGAGGATAACCTTATGAGCTCAAGTTTGAAACCGGGCAACCCTGGCAAAACCTTCACTTCGTCCGTGGTAGGCGAGACAGGTGCGGTTTGAAAGCTGCCTGAAACTCACTCCTGCGGCCCATCTTCTCTTTGCTGCCTGACGGCATCACGAAAGAACTTGAGTGTAATCGTATGAGGCATGCTGGTCTCGGTTCCTTGCTGGGAGCTCCTCCAGGAGCACACTGGAGCCTGCCGGGAAAGAACTGGCACCCCTGTGCTCAAGTAAAATGCAGATTTCTCCCAAAGTAAGTTTAGCTATGCCCTAGTGGCGAAGAAGTATGTGTTAAAGGAAGGCAGCAACGCTGTTAAGTATTTCACGACTCATTGTGCACTCACCTTGGGTGTAACATCTGTGAAAGGGAACTGAATGCCGTCCAAATCTTCTGCTGCGTTTGAGTTCCAGGAAAAATGGGTTCGTTGGTTTTAAAGCTGTGAACGTGCAGCTGTAATGGAAAGCCCTGCCCGGATCGCTCGACAGCTCTCGTTTGTACAGCATTCAAAGGGCTTCAGGAACGCCGTTCCAAGCAGCCTTACATTCCATGCTGGCGTAGCCAGGGAGGCATTTGGATTCTTCTGAGAAACACCACTGTGCCTCCCAAGTGAAACCTGTGGGCTCCCAAATACGTCTCCCTACGGCAGCCTGAAATTACATGTTTAGTTCCAGTATGAAAACAACGGACAGCTTTAGCTGTGACAATGCTGGACTTCTGGGACCATCCAGATTCACCAAGGCCTAACTGTTGCCCGGCGGGGAAATGCTCTTCTGCACGTACAGCACTCACCACGTGAAAACCTTTCTTACCACAAGGAAGCAGTCTTACCCTAGTAGTAGAGAGGTAGGCAGAATCTTCAGATAAACCTGCTGTGTCATCAAGCTTGAAAGTCGGACACCGATGGGAACGTTCATAATCTCCTGCAATGGAAGCCACTTGCTTTGGGCTTCAAAGCTGCCTGAACAGCCCTAGGGGCCCTACTTCTCTTCACTGCAGGATGCTCGCGGTGGGCCAAGGCTGCGTTCTCTCAAAGGCAATAATGTACTGGCAATTGGTTTCTAAAAACTCATCCAACTGCACTCCAGATTCAGCTCCATACAAATGAAATGTGACCTAAGTCCTCAGCGTAAGGTCCAGTGTTTCACATCAGCAGAGTTGAGTGTGCAGTGGTAGCCACGAAGCCATACTCTGAAAAGGAGTGCCTTAACTCTGCTATGCCCCTGAGGACACATAGGGCAGTGTATGGTGCACCAGTTTCTCATGATGACCACTGTGTGCTAGAAGAGAGGCGGCTGGCTTCTGAGGAACCCTAGGCGCAGTAGTTGCCCGGGAGCACTCTTCACATTCATAGCAAGGGCAATGTAGTCCTTTCTGGGATGCCTAGGTAGAGTGTTCCAATTGTCACAGAGCCTAGCGAAAGCAGCGCCTGGCAGACTCTGTTTGCAAGTGGATCGTCCTCAGTGACTGAAACAGAACTGCACTGCTACGGCACAATGTGCTTGTGATTCAGTCTGGGACACAGGATAGCTCTCTCACAGAAGCGAAAGCTAACCATTACATCCAGCCTGAAGACCAGTACATTTTACACACTTCACACTGCTCAGTATGTGCAAGAGCCATGGTCACCGAGACCTACCTAAGGTACTGATATACCGCTTCATCCTATGCAGAGGTCCCTGTGCCCACAGGAACTGCATGGAAGAGCCCTGTGGGTCCGTGTGTTTCCTTGAGGTTTTCAGAAACTACTGAGGATAACCTTATGAGCTCAAGTTTGAAACCGGGCAACCCTGGCAAAACCTTCATTTCGTCCGTGGTAGGCGAGACAGGTGCGGTTTGAAAGCTGCCTGAAAATCACTCCTGCTGCCCATCTTCTCTTTGCTGCCTGACGGCATCACGAAAGAACTTGAGTGTAATCGTATGAGGCATGCTGGTCTCGGTTCCTTGCTGGGAGCTCCTCTAGGAGCACACTGGAGCCTGCTGGCAAAGAACTGGCACCCCTGTGCTCAAGTAAAATGCAGATTTCTCCCAAAGTAAGTTTAGCTATGCCCTAGTGGCGAAGAAGCATGTGTCAAAGGAAGGCTGCAACACTGTTACGTATTTCACAACTCACTGTGCACTCAACTTGGTTGTAACATCTGTGAAAAGGCACTGAATGCCTCCAAATCTTCTGCTGCGTTTGAGTCCCAGGACGCAAATGGGTTCGTTGGCTTTAAGGCTGTGAACGGGCAGCAGTAATGGCAAAGCCCTGCCCGGATCGCTCCAGAGCTCTCGTTTGTACAGCATTCAAACGGCTTCAGGAAGGCCGTTCCAAGCATCCTTACATTCCAGGCTGTCGTAGCCAGGAAGGCATTTGGATTCTTTTGAGAAACACCACTGTGCCTCACAAGTGAAACCTGCGGGCTCCTAAATACGTCTCCCTACGGCAGCCTGAAACTATATGTTTAGTTCCAGTATGAAAAAAACGGACAGCTTTACTTGAGACAATGCTGGACGTCTGGGACCATCCAGATTCACCAAGGCCTAACTTTTGCCCGGCGGGGGAATGCTCTTCTGCACGTACAGCACTCACCACGTGAAAACCTTTCTTAGCACAAGGAAGCAGTCTTACCCTAGTAGTAGAGAGGTAGGCAGAATCTTCAGATAAACCTGCTGTGTCATCAAGCTTGAAAGTCGGACACCGATGGGATCTTTCGTATTCCCCTGCAATGGAAGCTTCTTTCTTTGGGCTTCAAAGCTGCCTGAACAGCGCGAGGGGCCAGCTTCTCTTCACTGCAGGATTGTCGCTGTGGGCCAAGGCTGCGTTCTCTCAATGGCAATAATGTGCTAGCAATTGCTTTCTAGTAACTCATCCAACTGCACTCCAGATTCAGCTCCATTCAAATGAAAGGTGACCTAGGTCCTCAGGGTAAGGTCCAGTGTTTCACATCAGCAGAGTTGAGTGTGCAGTGGTAGCCACGAAGCCATACTCTGAAAAGGAGTGCCTTAAGTCTGCTGTGAGCCTGAGGACACATAGGGCAGTGTATCGTGCACCAGTTTCTCATGATGACCACTGTGTGCTAGAAGAGAGGCCGCTGGCTTCTGAGGAACCCTAGGCGCAGTAGGTGCCCGGGAGCACTCTTCACATTCATAGCAAGGGCAACGTACTCCTTTCCTGGATGCCTAGGTAGAGTGTTCCAATCGTCATAGAGCCTAGCGAAAGCAGCGCCTGGCAGACTCTCTTTGCAAGTGGATCGTCCTCAGTGACCGAAACAGAACTGCAGTGTTAATGCACAATGTGCTTGTGATTCAGTCTGGGACACAGGATAGCACTCTCACAGAATAGAAAGCTAACCTTTGCATCCAGCCTGAAGACCAGTACATTCTTCACTCTTCACACTGTTAAGTATGTGCAGGAGCCTTGATCACCGAGGCCTACCTAAGGTACTGAAATACTTACCCATTTCATCCTATGCAGAGGTCCCTGTGCCCACAGGAACTCCTTGGAAGAGCCCTGTGGGTCCCGTGTGTTTCCTTGAGGTAGTCAGAAACTACTGAGGATAACCTTATGAGCTCAAGTTTGAAACCGGGCAACCCTGGCAAAACCTTCACTTCGTCCGTGGTAGGCGAGACAGGTGCGGTTTGAAAGCTGCCTGAAACTCACTCCTGCGGCCCATCTTCTCTTTGCTGCCTGACGGCATCACGAAAGAACTTGAGTGTAATCGTATGAGGCATGCTGGTCTCGGTTCCTTGCTGGGAGCTCCTCCAGGAGCACACTGGAGCCTGCCGGGAAAGAACTGGCACCCCTGTGCTCAAGTAAAATGCAGATTTCTCCCAAAGTAAGTTTAGCTATGCCCTAGTGGCGAAGAAGTATGTGTTAAAGGAAGGCAGCAACGCTGTTAAGTATTTCACGACTCATTGTGCACTCACCTTGGGTGTAACATCTGTGAAAGGGAACTGAATGCCGTCCAAATCTTCTGCTGCGTTTGAGTTCCAGGAAAAATGGGTTCGTTGGTTTTAAAGCTGTGAACGTGCAGCTGTAATGGAAAGCCCTGCCCGGATCGCTCGACAGCTCTCGTTTGTACAGCATTCAAAGGGCTTCAGGAACGCCGTTCCAAGCAGCCTTACATTCCATGCTGGCGTAGCCAGGGAGGCATTTGGATTCTTCTGAGAAACACCACTGTGCCTCCCAAGTGAAACCTGTGGGCTCCCAAATACGTCTCCCTACGGCAGCCTGAAATTACATGTTTAGTTCCAGTATGAAAACAACGGACAGCTTTAGCTGTGACAATGCTGGACTTCTGGGACCATCCAGATTCACCAAGGCCTAACTGTTGCCCGGCGGGGAAATGCTCTTCTGCACGTACAGCACTCACCACGTGAAAACCTTTCTTACCACAAGGAAGCAGTCTTACCCTAGTAGTAGAGAGGTAGGCAGAATCTTCAGATAAACCTGCTGTGTCATCAAGCTTGAAAGTCGGACACCGATGGGAACGTTCATAATCTCCTGCAATGGAAGCCACTTGCTTTGGGCTTCAAAGCTGCCTGAACAGCCCTAGGGGCCCTACTTCTCTTCACTGCAGGATGCTCGCGGTGGGCCAAGGCTGCGTTCTCTCAAAGGCAATAATGTACTGGCAATTGGTTTCTAAAAACTCATCCAACTGCACTCCAGATTCAGCTCCATACAAATGAAATGTGACCTAAGTCCTCAGCGTAAGGTCCAGTGTTTCACATCAGCAGAGTTGAGTGTGCAGTGGTAGCCACGAAGCCATACTCTGAAAAGGAGTGCCTTAACTCTGCTATGCCCCTGAGGACACATAGGGCAGTGTATGGTGCACCAGTTTCTCATGATGACCACTGTGTGCTAGAAGAGAGGCGGCTGGCTTCTGAGGAACCCTAGGCGCAGTAGTTGCCCGGGAGCACTCTTCACATTCATAGCAAGGGCAATGTAGTCCTTTCTGGGATGCCTAGGTAGAGTGTTCCAATTGTCACAGAGCCTAGCGAAAGCAGCGCCTGGCAGACTCTGTTTGCAAGTGGATCGTCCTCAGTGACTGAAACAGAACTGCACTGCTACGGCACAATGTGCTTGTGATTCAGTCTGGGACACAGGATAGCTCTCTCACAGAAGCGAAAGCTAACCATTACATCCAGCCTGAAGACCAGTACATTTTACACACTTCACACTGCTCAGTATGTGCAAGAGCCATGGTCACCGAGACCTACCTAAGGTACTGATATACCGCTTCATCCTATGCAGAGGTCCCTGTGCCCACAGGAACTGCATGGAAGAGCCCTGTGGGTCCGTGTGTTTCCTTGAGGTTTTCAGAAACTACTGAGGATAACCTTATGAGCTCAAGTTTGAAACCGGGCAACCCTGGCAAAACCTTCATTTCGTCCGTGGTAGGCGAGACAGGTGCGGTTTGAAAGCTGCCTGAAAATCACTCCTGCTGCCCATCTTCTCTTTGCTGCCTGACGGCATCACGAAAGAACTTGAGTGTAATCGTATGAGGCATGCTGGTCTCGGTTCCTTGCTGGGAGCTCCTCTAGGAGCACACTGGAGCCTGCTGGCAAAGAACTGGCACCCCTGTGCTCAAGTAAAATGCAGATTTCTCCCAAAGTAAGTTTAGCTATGCCCTAGTGGCGAAGAAGCATGTGTCAAAGGAAGGCTGCAACACTGTTACGTATTTCACAACTCACTGTGCACTCAACTTGGTTGTAACATCTGTGAAAAGGCACTGAATGCCTCCAAATCTTCTGCTGCGTTTGAGTCCCAGGACGCAAATGGGTTCGTTGGCTTTAAGGCTGTGAACGGGCAGCAGTAATGGCAAAGCCCTGCCCGGATCGCTCCAGAGCTCTCGTTTGTACAGCATTCAAACGGCTTCAGGAAGGCCGTTCCAAGCATCCTTACATTCCAGGCTGTCGTAGCCAGGAAGGCATTTGGATTCTTTTGAGAAACACCACTGTGCCTCACAAGTGAAACCTGCGGGCTCCTAAATACGTCTCCCTACGGCAGCCTGAAACTATATGTTTAGTTCCAGTATGAAAAAAACGGACAGCTTTACTTGAGACAATGCTGGACGTCTGGGACCATCCAGATTCACCAAGGCCTAACTTTTGCCCGGCGGGGGAATGCTCTTCTGCACGTACAGCACTCACCACGTGAAAACCTTTCTTAGCACAAGGAAGCAGTCTTACCCTAGTAGTAGAGAGGTAGGCAGAATCTTCAGATAAACCTGCTGTGTCATCAAGCTTGAAAGTCGGACACCGATGGGATCTTTCGTATTCCCCTGCAATGGAAGCTTCTTTCTTTGGGCTTCAAAGCTGCCTGAACAGCGCGAGGGGCCAGCTTCTCTTCACTGCAGGATTGTCGCTGTGGGCCAAGGCTGCGTTCTCTCAATGGCAATAATGTGCTAGCAATTGCTTTCTAGTAACTCATCCAACTGCACTCCAGATTCAGCTCCATTCAAATGAAAGGTGACCTAGGTCCTCAGGGTAAGGTCCAGTGTTTCACATCAGCAGAGTTGAGTGTGCAGTGGTAGCCACGAAGCCATACTCTGAAAAGGAGTGCCTTAAGTCTGCTGTGAGCCTGAGGACACATAGGGCAGTGTATCGTGCACCAGTTTCTCATGATGACCACTGTGTGCTAGAAGAGAGGCCGCTGGCTTCTGAGGAACCCTAGGCGCAGTAGGTGCCCGGGAGCACTCTTCACATTCATAGCAAGGGCAACGTACTCCTTTCCTGGATGCCTAGGTAGAGTGTTCCAATCGTCATAGAGCCTAGCGAAAGCAGCGCCTGGCAGACTCTCTTTGCAAGTGGATCGTCCTCAGTGACCGAAACAGAACTGCAGTGTTAATGCACAATGTGCTTGTGATTCAGTCTGGGACACAGGATAGCACTCTCACAGAATAGAAAGCTAACCTTTGCATCCAGCCTGAAGACCAGTACATTCTTCACTCTTCACACTGTTAAGTATGTGCAGGAGCCTTGATCACCGAGGCCTACCTAAGGTACTGAAATACTTACCCATTTCATCCTATGCAGAGGTCCCTGTGCCCACAGGAACTCCTTGGAAGAGCCCTGTGGGTCCCGTGTGTTTCCTTGAGGTAGTCAGAAACTACTGAGGATAACCTTATGAGCTCAAGTTTGAAACCGGGCAACCCTGGCAAAACCTTCACTTCGTCCGTGGTAGGCGAGACAGGTGCGGTTTGAAAGCTGCCTGAAACTCACTCCTGCGGCCCATCTTCTCTTTGCTGCCTGACGGCATCACGAAAGAACTTGAGTGTAATCGTATGAGGCATGCTGGTCTCGGTTCCTTGCTGGGAGCTCCTCCAGGAGCACACTGGAGCCTGCCGGGAAAGAACTGGCACCCCTGTGCTCAAGTAAAATGCAGATTTCTCCCAAAGTAAGTTTAGCTATGCCCTAGTGGCGAAGAAGTATGTGTTAAAGGAAGGCAGCAACGCTGTTAAGTATTTCACGACTCATTGTGCACTCACCTTGGGTGTAACATCTGTGAAAGGGAACTGAATGCCGTCCAAATCTTCTGCTGCGTTTGAGTTCCAGGAAAAATGGGTTCGTTGGTTTTAAAGCTGTGAACGTGCAGCTGTAATGGAAAGCCCTGCCCGGATCGCTCGACAGCTCTCGTTTGTACAGCATTCAAAGGGCTTCAGGAACGCCGTTCCAAGCAGCCTTACATTCCATGCTGGCGTAGCCAGGGAGGCATTTGGATTCTTCTGAGAAACACCACTGTGCCTCCCAAGTGAAACCTGTGGGCTCCCAAATACGTCTCCCTACGGCAGCCTGAAATTACATGTTTAGTTCCAGTATGAAAACAACGGACAGCTTTAGCTGTGACAATGCTGGACTTCTGGGACCATCCAGATTCACCAAGGCCTAACTGTTGCCCGGCGGGGAAATGCTCTTCTGCACGTACAGCACTCACCACGTGAAAACCTTTCTTACCACAAGGAAGCAGTCTTACCCTAGTAGTAGAGAGGTAGGCAGAATCTTCAGATAAACCTGCTGTGTCATCAAGCTTGAAAGTCGGACACCGATGGGAACGTTCATAATCTCCTGCAATGGAAGCCACTTGCTTTGGGCTTCAAAGCTGCCTGAACAGCCCTAGGGGCCCTACTTCTCTTCACTGCAGGATGCTCGCGGTGGGCCAAGGCTGCGTTCTCTCAAAGGCAATAATGTACTGGCAATTGGTTTCTAAAAACTCATCCAACTGCACTCCAGATTCAGCTCCATACAAATGAAATGTGACCTAAGTCCTCAGCGTAAGGTCCAGTGTTTCACATCAGCAGAGTTGAGTGTGCAGTGGTAGCCACGAAGCCATACTCTGAAAAGGAGTGCCTTAACTCTGCTATGCCCCTGAGGACACATAGGGCAGTGTATGGTGCACCAGTTTCTCATGATGACCACTGTGTGCTAGAAGAGAGGCGGCTGGCTTCTGAGGAACCCTAGGCGCAGTAGTTGCCCGGGAGCACTCTTCACATTCATAGCAAGGGCAATGTAGTCCTTTCTGGGATGCCTAGGTAGAGTGTTCCAATTGTCACAGAGCCTAGCGAAAGCAGCGCCTGGCAGACTCTGTTTGCAAGTGGATCGTCCTCAGTGACTGAAACAGAACTGCACTGCTACGGCACAATGTGCTTGTGATTCAGCCTGGGACACAGGATAGCTCTCTCACAGAAGCGAAAGCTAACCATTACATCCAGCCTGAAGACCAGTACATTTTACACACTTCACACTGCTCAGTATGTGCAAGAGCCATGGTCACCGAGACCTACCTAAGGTACTGATATACCGCTTCATCCTATGCAGAGGTCCCTGTGCCCACAGGAACTGCATGGAAGAGCCCTGTGGGTCCGTGTGTTTCCTTGAGGTTTTCAGAAACTACTGAGGATAACCTTATGAGCTCAAGTTTGAAACCGGGCAACCCTGGCAAAACCTTCATTTCGTCCGTGGTAGGCGAGACAGGTGCGGTTTGAAAGCTGCCTGAAAATCACTCCTGCTGCCCATCTTCTCTTTGCTGCCTGACGGCATCACGAAAGAACTTGAGTGTAATCGTATGAGGCATGCTGGTCTCGGTTCCTTGCTGGGAGCTCCTCTAGGAGCACACTGGAGCCTGCTGGCAAAGAACTGGCACCCCTGTGCTCAAGTAAAATGCAGATTTCTCCCAAAGTAAGTTTAGCTATGCCCTAGTGGCGAAGAAGCATGTGTCAAAGGAAGGCTGCAACACTGTTACGTATTTCACAACTCACTGTGCACTCAACTTGGTTGTAACATCTGTGAAAAGGCACTGAATGCCTCCAAATCTTCTGCTGCGTTTGAGTCCCAGGACGCAAATGGGTTCGTTGGCTTTAAGGCTGTGAACGGGCAGCAGTAATGGCAAAGCCCTGCCCGGATCGCTCCAGAGCTCTCGTTTGTACAGCATTCAAACGGCTTCAGGAAGGCCGTTCCAAGCATCCTTACATTCCAGGCTGTCGTAGCCAGGAAGGCATTTGGATTCTTTTGAGAAACACCACTGTGCCTCACAAGTGAAACCTGCGGGCTCCTAAATACGTCTCCCTACGGCAGCCTGAAACTATATGTTTAGTTCCAGTATGAAAAAAACGGACAGCTTTACTTGAGACAATGCTGGACGTCTGGGACCATCCAGATTCACCAAGGCCTAACTTTTGCCCGGCGGGGGAATGCTCTTCTGCACGTACAGCACTCACCACGTGAAAACCTTTCTTAGCACAAGGAAGCAGTCTTACCCTAGTAGTAGAGAGGTAGGCAGAATCTTCAGATAAACCTGCTGTGTCATCAAGCTTGAAAGTCGGACACCGATGGGATCTTTCGTATTCCCCTGCAATGGAAGCTTCTTTCTTTGGGCTTCAAAGCTGCCTGAACAGCGCGAGGGGCCAGCTTCTCTTCACTGCAGGATTGTCGCTGTGGGCCAAGGCTGCGTTCTCTCAATGGCAATAATGTGCTAGCAATTGCTTTCTAGTAACTCATCCAACTGCACTCCAGATTCAGCTCCATTCAAATGAAAGGTGACCTAGGTCCTCAGGGTAAGGTCCAGTGTTTCACATCAGCAGAGTTGAGTGTGCAGTGGTAGCCACGAAGCCATACTCTGAAAAGGAGTGCCTTAAGTCTGCTGTGAGCCTGAGGACACATAGGGCAGTGTATCGTGCACCAGTTTCTCATGATGACCACTGTGTGCTAGAAGAGAGGCCGCTGGCTTCTGAGGAACCCTAGGCGCAGTAGGTGCCCGGGAGCACTCTTCACATTCATAGCAAGGGCAACGTACTCCTTTCCTGGATGCCTAGGTAGAGTGTTCCAATCGTCATAGAGCCTAGCGAAAGCAGCGCCTGGCAGACTCTCTTTGCAAGTGGATCGTCCTCAGTGACAGAAACAGAACTGCAGTGTTAATGCACAATGTGCTTGTGATTCAGTCTGGGACACAGGATAGCACTCTCACAGAATAGAAAGCTAACCTTTGCATCCAGCCTGAAGACCAGTACATTCTTCACTCTTCACACTGTTAAGTATGTGCAGGAGCCTTGATCACCGAGGCCTACCTAAGGTACTGAAATACTTACCCATTTCATCCTATGCAGAGGTCCCTGTGCCCACAGGAACTCCTTGGAAGAGCCCTGTGGGTCCCGTGTGTTTCCTTGAGGTAGTCAGAAACTACTGAGGATAACCTTATGAGCTCAAGTTTGAAACCGGGCAACCCTGGCAAAACCTTCACTTCGTCCGTGGTAGGCGAGACAGGTGCGGTTTGAAAGCTGCCTGAAACTCACTCCTGCGGCCCATCTTCTCTTTGCTGCCTGACGGCATCACGAAAGAACTTGAGTGTAATCGTATGAGGCATGCTGGTCTCGGTTCCTTGCTGGGAGCTCCTCCAGGAGCACACTGGAGCCTGCCGGGAAAGAACTGGCACCCCTGTGCTCAAGTAAAATGCAGATTTCTCCCAAAGTAAGTTTAGCTATGCCCTAGTGGCGAAGAAGTATGTGTTAAAGGAAGGCAGCAACGCTGTTAAGTATTTCACGACTCATTGTGCACTCACCTTGGGTGTAACATCTGTGAAAGGGAACTGAATGCCGTCCAAATCTTCTGCTGCGTTTGAGTTCCAGGAAAAATGGGTTCGTTGGTTTTAAAGCTGTGAACGTGCAGCTGTAATGGAAAGCCCTGCCCGGATCGCTCGACAGCTCTCGTTTGTACAGCATTCAAAGGGCTTCAGGAACGCCGTTCCAAGCAGCCTTACATTCCATGCTGGCGTAGCCAGGGAGGCATTTGGATTCTTCTGAGAAACACCACTGTGCCTCCCAAGTGAAACCTGTGGGCTCCCAAATACGTCTCCCTACGGCAGCCTGAAATTACATGTTTAGTTCCAGTATGAAAACAACGGACAGCTTTAGCTGTGACAATGCTGGACTTCTGGGACCATCCAGATTCACCAAGGCCTAACTGTTGCCCGGCGGGGGAATGCTCTTCTGCACGTACAGCACTCACCACGTGAAAACCTTTCTTACCACAAGGAAGCAGTCTTACCCTAGTAGTAGAGAGGTAGGCAGAATCTTCAGATAAACCTGCTGTGTCATCAAGCTTGAAAGTCGGACACCGATGGGAACGTTCATAGTCTCCTGCAATGGAAGCCACTTGCTTTGGGCTTCAAAGCTGCCTGAACAGCCCTAGGGGCCCTACTTCTCTTCACTGCAGGATGCTCGCGGTGGGCCAAGGCTGCGTTCTCTCAAAGGCAATAATGTACTGGCAATTGGTTTCTAAAAACTCATCCAACTGCACTCCAGATTCAGCTCCATACAAATGAAATGTGACCTAAGTCCTCAGCGTAAGGTCCAGTGTTTCACATCAGCAGAGTTGAGTGTGCAGTGGTAGCCACGAAGCCATACTCTGAAAAGGAGTGCCTTAACTCTGCTATGCCCCTGAGGACACATAGGGCAGTGTACGGTGCACCAGTTTCTCATGATGACCACTGTGTGCTAGAAGAGAGGCGGCTGGCTTCTGAGGAACCCTAGGCGCAGTAGTTGCCCGGGAGCACTCTTCACATTCATAGCAAGGGCAATGTAGTCCTTTCTGGGATGCCTAGGTAGAGTGTTCCAATTGTCACAGAGCCTAGCGAAAGCAGCGCCTGGCAGACTCTGTTTGCAAGTGCATCGTCCTCAGTGACTGAAACAGAACTGCACTGCTACGGCACAATGTGCTTGTGATTCAGTCTGGGACACAGGATAGCTCTCTCACAGAAGCGAAAGCTAACCATTACATCCAGCCTGAAGACCAGTACATTTTACACACTTCACACTGTTAAGTATGTGCAAGAGCCATGGTCACCGAGACCTACCTAAGGTAATGAAATACCGCTTCATCCTATGCAGAGGTCCCTGTGCCCACAGGAACTGCATGGAAGAGCCCTGTGGGTCCGTGTGTTTCCTTGAGGTAGTCAGAAACTACTGAGGATAACCTTATGAGCTCAAGTTTGAAACCGGGCAACCCTGGCAAAACCTTCATTTCGTCCGTGGTAGGCGAGACAGGTGCGGTTTGAAAGCTGCCTGAAAATCACTCCTGCTGCCCATCTTCTCTTTGCTGCCTGACGGCATCACGAAAGAACTTGAGTGTAATCGTATGAGGCATGCTGGTCTCGGTTCCTTGCTGGGAGCTCCTCTAGGAGCACACTGGAGCCTGCTGGCAAAGAACTGGCACCCCTGTGCTCAACTAAAATGCAGATTTCTCCCAAAGTAAGTTTAGCTATGCCCTAGTGGCGAAGAAGCATGTGTTAAAGGAAGGCTGCAACACTGTTACGTATTTCACAACTCACTGTGCACTCAACTTGGTTGTAACATCTGTGAAAAGACACTGAATGCCTCCAAATCTTCTGCTGCGTTTGAGTCCCAGGACGCAAATGGGTTCGTTGGCTTTAAGGCTGTGAACGGGCAGCAGTAATGGCAAAGCCCTGCCCGGATCGCTCCAGAGCTCTCGTTTGTACAGCATTCAAACGGCTTCAGGAAGGCCGTTCCAAGCATCCTTACATTCCAGGCTGTCGTAGCCAGGAAGGCATTTGGATTCTTTTGAGAAACACCACTGTGCCTCACAAGTGAAACCTGCGGGCTCCTAAATACGTCTCCCTACGGCAGCCTGAAACTATATGTTTAGTTCCAGTATGAAAAAAACGGACAGCTTTACTTGAGACAATGCTGGACGTCTGGGACCATCCAGATTCACCAAGGCCTAACTTTTGCCCGGCGGGGGAATGCTCTTCTGCACGTACAGCACTCACCACGTGAAAACCTTTCTTAGCACAAGGAAGCAGTCTTACCCTAGTAGTAGAGAGGTAGGCAGAATCTTCAGATAAACCTGCTGTGTCATCAAGCTTGAAAGTCGGACACCGATGGGATCTTTCGTATTCCCCTGCAATGGAAGCTTCTTTCTTTGGGCTTCAAAGCTGCCTGAACAGCGCGAGGGGCCAGCTTCTCTTCACTGCAGGATTGTTGCTGTGGGCCAAGGTTGCGTTCTCACAAAGGCAATAATGTATTGGCAATTAGTTTCTAAAAACTCATCCAACTGCACTCCAGATTCAGCTCCATACAAATGAAATGTGACCTAAATCCTCAGCGTAAGGTCCAGTGTTTCACATCAGCAGAGTTGAGTGTGCAGTGGTAGCCACGAAGCCATACTCTGAAAAGGAGTGCCTTAACTCTGCTATGCCCCTGAGGACACATAGGGCAGTGTATCGTGCACCAGGTTCTCATGATGACCACTGTGTGCTAGAAGAGAGGCCGCTGGCTTCTGAGGAACCCCAGGCGCAGTAGGTGCCCGGGAGCACTCTTCACATTCATAGCAAGGGCAACGTACTCCTTTCTGGGATGCCTAGGTAGAGTGTTCCAATCGTCATAGAGCCTAGCGAAAGCAGCGCCTGGCAGACTCTCTTTGAAAGTGGATCGTCCTCAGTGACAGAAACAGAACTGCAGTGTTACTGCACAATGTGCTTGTGATTCAGTCTGGGACACAGGATAGCACTCTCACAGAATAGAAAGCTATCCTTTGCATCCAGCCTGAAGACCAGTACATTCTTCACTCTTCACACTGTTAAGTATGTGCAGGAGCCTTGATCACCGAGGCCTACCTAAGGTACTGAAATACTTACCCATTTCATCCTATGCAGAGGTCCCTGTGCCCACAGGAACTCCTTGGAAGAGCCCTGTGGGTCCCGTGTGTTTCCTTGAGGTAGTCAGAAACTACTGAGGATAACCTTATGAGCTCAAGTTTGAAACCGGGCAACCCTGGCAAAACCTTCATTTCGTCCGTGGTAGGCGAGACAGGTGCGGTTTGAAAGCTGCCTGAAACTCACTCCTGCGGCCCATCTTCTCTTTGCTGCCTGACGGCATCACGAAAGAACTTGATTGTAATCGTATGAGGCATGCTGGTCTCGGTTCCTTGCTGGGAGCTCCTCTAGGAGCACACTGGAGCCTGCTGGCAAAGAACTGGCACCCCTGTGCTCAAGTAAAATGCAGATTTCTCCCAAAGTAAGTTTAGCTATGCCCTAGTGGCAAAGAAGCATGTGTTAAAGGAAGGCTGCAACACTGTTACGTATTTCACAACTCACTGTGCACTCAACTTGGTTGTAACATCTGTGAAAAGGCACTGAATGCCTCCAAATCTTCTGCTGCGTTTGAGTCCCAGGACGCAAATGGGTTCGTTGGCTTTAAGGCTGTGAACGGGCAGCAGTAATGGCAAAGCCCTGCCCGGATCGCTCGACAGCTCTCGTTTGTACAGCATTCAAACGGCTTCAGGAAGGCCGTTCCAAGCATCCTTACATTCCAGGCTGTCGTAGCCAGGAAGGCATTTGGATTCTTTTGAGAAACACCACTGTGCCTCACAAGTGAAACCTGCGGGCTCCTAAATACGTCTCCCTACGGCAGCCTGAAACTATATGTTTAGTTCCAGTATGAAAAAAACGGACAGCTTTACTTGAGACAATGCTGGACGTCTGGGACCATCCAGATTCACTAAGGCCTAACTTTTGCCCGGTGGGGGAATGCTCTTCTGCACGTACAGCACTCACCACGTGAAAACCTTTCTTAGCACAAGGAAGCAATCTTACCCTAGTAGTAGAGAGGTGGGCAGAATCTTCAGATAAACCTGCTGTGTCATCAAACTTGAAAGTCGGACACCGATGGGATCTTTCGTATTCCCCTGCAATGGAAGCTTCTTTCTTTGGGCTTCAAAGCTGCCTGAACAGCGCGAGGGGCCAGCTTCTCTTCACTGCAGGATTGTTGCTGTGGGCCAAGGTTGCGTTCTCACAAAGGCAATAATGTACTGGCAATTGGTTTCTAAAAACTCATCCAACTGCACTCCAGATTCAGCTCCATACAAATGAAATGTGACCTAAGTCCTCAGCGTAAGGTCCAGTGTTTCACATCAGCAGAGTTGAGTGTGCAGTGGTAGCCACGAAGCCATACTCTGAAAAGGAGTGCCTTAACTCTGCTATGCCCCTGAGGACACATAGGGCAGTGTATCGTGCACCAGGTTCTCATGATGACCACTGTGTGCTAGAAGAGAGGCCGCTGGCTTCTGAGGAACCCTAGGCGCAGTAGGTGCCCGGGAGCACTCTTCACATTCATAGCAAGGGCAACGTACTCCTTTCTGGGATGCCTAGGTAGAGTGTTCCAATCGTCATAGAGCCTAGCGAAAGCAGCGCCTGGCAGACTCTCTTTGCAAGTGGATCGTCCTCAATGACAGAAACAGAACTGCAGTGTTACTGCACAATGTGCTTGTGATTCAGTCTGGGACACAGGATAGCACTCTCACAGAATAGAAAGCTAACCTTTGCATCCAGCCTGAAGACCAGTACATTCTTCACTCTTCACACTGTTAAGTATGTGCAGGAGCCTTGATCACCGAGGCCTACCTAAGGTACTGAAATACTTACCCATTTCATCCTATGCAGAGGTCCCTGTGCCCACAGGAACTCCTTGGAAGAGCCCTGTGGGTCCCGTGTGTTTCCTTGAGGTAGTCAGAAACTACTGAGGATAACCTTATGAGCTCAAGTTTGAAACCGGGCAACCCTGGCAAAACCTTCATTTCGTCCGTGGTAGGCGAGACAGGTGCGGATTGAAAGCTGCCTGAAACTCACTCCTGCGGCCCATCTTCTCTTTGCTGCCTGACGGCATCACGAAAGAACTTGAGTGTAATCGTATGAGGCATGCTGGTCTCGGTTCCTTGCTGGGAGCTCCTGTAGGAGCACACTGGAGCCTGCTGGCAAAGAACTGGCACCCCTGTGCTCAAGTAAAATGCAGATTTCTCCCAAAGTAAGTTTAGCTATGCCCTAGTGGCGAAGAAGCATGTGTTAAAGGAAGGCTGCAACACTGTTACGTATTTCACGACTCATTGTGCACTCACTTTGGGTGTAACATCTGTGAAAGGGCACTGAATGCCGTCCAAATCTTCTGCTGCGTTTGAGTTCCAGGAAAAATGGGTTCGTTAGTTTTAAAGCTGTGAACGTGCAGCTGTAATGGAAAGCCCTGCCCGAATCGCTCGACAGCTCTCGTTTGTGCAGCATTCAAAGGGCTTCAGGAACGCCGTTCCAAGCAGCCTTACATTCCATGCTGGCGTAGCCAGGGAGGCATTTGGATTCTTCTGAGAAACACCACTGTGCCTCACAAGTGAAACCTGCGGGCTCCTAAATACGTCTCCCTACGGCAGCCTGAAACTATATGTTTAGTTCCAGTATGAAAAAAACGGACAGCTTTACTTGAGACAATGCTGGACGTCTGAGACCACCCAGATTCACCAAGGCCTAACTTTTGCCCGGCGGGGGAATGCTCTTCTGCACGTACAGCACTCACCACGTGAAAACCTTTCCTAGCACAAGGAAGCAGTCTTACCCTAGTAGTAGAGAGGTAGGCAGAATCTTCAGATAAACCTGCTGTGTCATCAAGCTTGAAAGTCGGACACCGATGGGATCTTTCGTATTCCCCTGCAATGGAAGCTTCTTTCTTTGGGCTTCAAAGCTGCCTGAACAGCGCGAGGGGCCAGCTTCTCTTCACTGCAGGATTGTCGCTGTGGGCCAAGGCTGCGTTCTCTCAATGGCAATAATGTGCTAGCAATTGCTTTCTAGTAACTCATCCAACTGCACTCCAGATTCAGCTCCATTCAAATGAAAGGTGACCTAGGTCCTCAGGGTAAGGTCCAGTGTTTCACATCAGCAGAGTTGAGTGTGCAGTGGTAGCCACGAAGCCATACTCTGAAAAGGAGTGCCTTAACTCTGCTGTGAGCCTGAGGACACATAGGGCAGTGTATCGTGCACCAGTTTCTCAAGATGACCACTGTGTGCTAGAAGAGAGGCCGCTGGCTTCTGAGGAACCCTAGGCGCAGTAGGTGCCCGGGAGCACTCTTCACATTCATAGCAAGGGCAACGTACTCCTTTCTGGGATGCCTAGGTAGAGTGTTCCAATCGTCGTAGAGCCTAGCGAAAGCAGCGCCTGGCAGACTCTCTTTGCAAGTGGATCGTCCTCAGTGACAGAAACAGAACTGCAGTGTTACTGCACAATGTGCTTGTGATTCAGTCTGGGACACAGGATAGCACTCTCACAGAATAGAAAGCTAACCTTTGCATCCAGCCTGAAGACCAGTACATTCTTCACTCTTCACACTGTTAAGTATGTGCAGGAGCCTTGATCACCGAGGCCTACCTAAGGTACTGAAATACTTACCCATTTCATCCTATGCAGAGGTCCCTGTGCCCACAGGAACTCCTTGGAAGAGCCCTGTGGGTCCCGTGTGTTTCCTTGAGGTAGTCAGAAACTACTGAGGAACACCTTATGAGCTCAAGTTTGAAACCGGGCAACCCTGGCAAAACCTTCATTTCGTCCGTGGTAGGCGAGACAGGTGCGGTTTGAAAGCTGCCTGAAACTCACTCCTGCGGCCCATCTTCTCTTTGCTGCCTGACGGCATCACGAAAGAACTTGAGTGTAATCGTATGAGGCATGCTGGTCTTGGTTCCTTGCTGCGAGCTCCTCCAGGAGCACACTGGAGCCTGCCGGGAAAGAACTGGCACCCCTGTGCTCAAGTAAAATGCAGATTTCTCCCAAAGTAAGTTTAGCTATGCCCTAGTGGCGAAGAAGCATGTGTTAAAGGAAGGCTGCAACACTGTTACGTATTTCACGACTCATTGTGCACTCACCTTGGGTGTAACATCTGTGAAAGGGCACTGAATGCCGTCCAAATCTTCTGCTGCGTTTGAGTTGCAGGAAAAATGGGTTCGTTGGTTTTAAAGCTGTGAACGTGCTCTGTAATGGAAAGCCCTGCCCGGATCGCTGGACAGCTCTCGTTTGTACAGCATTCAAAGGGCTTCAGGAACGCCGTTCCAAGCAGCCTTACATTCCATGCTGGCGTAGCCAGGGAGGCATTTGGATTCTTCTGAGAAACACCACTGTGCCTCACAAGTGAAACCTGTGGGCTCCCAAATACGTCTCCCTACGGCAGCCTGAAATTACATGTTTAGTTCCAGTATGAAAACAACGGACAGCTTTAGCTGTGACAATGCTGGACTTCTGGGACCATCCAGATTCACCAAGGCCTAACTGTTGCCCGGCGGGGGAATGCTCTTCTGCACGTACAGCACTCACCACGTGAAAACCTTTCTTACCACAAGGAAGCAGTCTTACCCTAGTAGTAGAGAGGTAGGCAGAATCTTCAGATAAACCTGCTGTGTCATCAAGCTTGAAAGTCGGACACCGATGGGAACGTTCATAGTCTCCTGCAATGGAAGCCACTTGCTTTGGGCTTCAAAGCTGCCTGAACAGCCCTAGGGGCCCTACTTCTCTTCACTGCAGGATGCTCGCTGTGGGCCAAGGCTGCGTTCTCTCAAAGGCAATAATGTACTGGCAATTGGTTTCTAAAAACTCATCCAACTGCACTCCAGATTCAGCTCCATACAAATGAAATGTGACCTAAGTCCTCAGCGTAAGGTCCAGTGTTTCACATCAGCCGAGTTGAGTGTGCAGTGGTAGCCACGAAGCCATACTCTGAAAAGGAGTGCCTTAACTCTGCTATGCCCCTGAGGACACATAGGGCAGCGTATGGTGCACCCGTTTCTCATGATGACCACTGTGTGCTAGAAGAGAGGCCGCTGGCTTCTGAGGAACCCTAGGCGCAGTAGGTGCCCGGGAGCACTCTTCACATTCATAGCAAGGGCAATGTAGTCCTTTCTGGGATGCCTAGGTAGAGTGTTCCAATCGTCACAGAGCCTAGCGAAAGCAGCGCCTGGCAGACTCTGTTTGCAAGTGGATCGTCCTCAGTGACTGAAACAGAACTGCACTGCTACGGCACAATGTGCTTGTGATTCAGTCTGGGACACAGGATAGCTCTCTCACAGAAGCGAAAGCTAACCATTACATCCAGCCTGAAGACCAGTACATTTTACCCACTTCACACTGTGAAGTATGTGCAAGAGCCATGGTCACCGAGACCTACCTAAGGTACTGAAATACCCGCTTCATCCTATGCAGAGGTCCCTGTGCCCACAGGAACTGCATGGAAGAGCCCTGTGTGTCCGTGTGTTTCCTTGAGGTAGTCAGAAACTACTGAGGATAACCTTATGAGCTCAATTTGAAACCGGGCAACCCTGGCAAAACCTTCATTTCGTCCGTGGTAGGCGAGACAGGTGCGGTTTGAAAGCTGCCTGAAAATCACTCCTGCTGCCCATCTTCTCTTTGCTGCCTGACGGCATCACGAAAGAACTTGAGTGTAATCGTATGAGGCATGCTGGTCTCGGTTCCTTGCTGGGAGCTCCTCTAGGAGCACACTGGAGCCTGCTGGCAAAGGACTGGCACCCCTGTTCTCAAGTAAAATGCAGATTTCTCCCAAAGTAAGTTTAGCTATGCCCCAGTGGCGAAGAAGCATGTGTTAAAGGAAGGCTGCAACACTGTTACGTATTTCACAACTCACTGTGCACTCAACTTGGTTGTAACATCTGTGAAAAGGCACTGAATGCCTCCAAATCGTCTGCTGCGTTTGAGTCCCAGGACGCAAATGGGTTCGTTGGCTTTAAGGCTGTGAACGGGCAGCAGTAATGGCAAAGCCCTGCCCGGATCGCTCCAGAGCTCTCGTTTGTACAGCATTCAAACGGCTTCAGGAAGGCCGTTCCAAGCATCCTTACATTCCAGGCTGTCGTAGCCAGGAAGGCATTTGGATTCTTTTGAGAAACACCACTGTGCCTCACAAGTGAAACCTGCGGGCTCCTAAATACGTCTCCCTACGGCAGCCTGAAACTATATGTTTAGTTCCAGTATGAAAAAAACGGACAGCTTTACTTGAGACAATGCTGGACGTCTGGGACCATCCAGATTCACCAAGGCCTAACTTTTGCCCGGCGGGGGAATGCTCTTCTGCACGTACAGCACTCACCACGTGAAAACCTTTCTTAGCACAAGAAAGCAGTCTTACTCTAGTTGTAGAGAGGTAGGCACAATCTTCAGATAAACCTGCTGTGTCATCAAGCTTGAAAGTCGGACAGCGATGGGATCTTTCGTATTCCCCTGCAATGGAAGCTTCTTTCTTTGGGCTTCAAAGCTGCCTGAACAGCGCGAGGGGCCAGCTTCTCTTCACTGCAGGATTGTCGCTGTGGGCCAAGGCTGCGTTCTATCAATGGCAATAATGTGCTAGCAATTGCTTTCTAGTAACTCATCCAACTGCACTCCAGATTCAGCTCCATTCAAATGAAAGGTGACCTAGGTCCTCAGGGTAAGGTCCAGTGTTTCACATCAGCAGAGTTGAGTTGCAGTGGTAGCCACGAAGCCATACTCTGAAAAGGAGTGCCTTAACTCTGCTGTGAGCCTGAGGACACATAGGGCAGTGTATCGTGCACCAGTGTCTCAAGATGACCACTGTGTGCTAGAAGAGAGGCCGCTGGCTTCTGAGGAACCCTATGCGCAGTAGGTGCCCGGGAGCACTCTTCACATTCATAGCAAGGGCAACGTACTCCTTTCTGGGATGCCTAGGTAGAGTGTTCCAATCGTCATAGAGCCTAGCGAAAGCAGCGCCTGGCAGACTCTCTTTGCAAGTGGATCGTCCTCAGTGACAGAAACAGAACTGCAGTGTTAATGCACAATGTGCTTGTGATTCAGTCTGGGACACAGGATAGCACTCTCACAGAATAGAAAGCTAACCTTTGCATCCAGCCTGAAGACCAGTACATTCTTCACTCTTCACACTGTTAAGTATGTGCAGGAGCCTTGATCACCGAGGCCTACCTAAGGTACTGAAATACTTACCCATTTCATCCTATGCAGAGGTCCCTGTGCCCACAGGAACTCCTTGGAAGAGCCCTGTGGGTCCCGTGTGTTTCCTTGAGGTAGTCAGAAACTACTGAGGAACACCTTATGAGCTCAAGTTTGAAACCGGGCAAAACCTTCATTTCGTCCGTGGTAGGCGAGACAGGTGCGGATTGAAAGCTGCCTGAAACTCACTCCTGCGGCCCATCTTCTCTTTGCTGCCTGACGGCATCACGAAAGAACTTGAGTGTAATCGTATGAGGCATGCTGGTCTCGGTTCCTTGCTGGGAGTTCCTACAGGAGCACACTGGAGCTTGCCGGGAAAGAACTGGCACCCCTGTGCTCAAGTAAAATGCAGATTGCTCCCAAAGTAAGTTTAGCTATGCCCTAGTGGCGAAGAAGCATGTGTTAAAGGAAGGCTGCAACACTGTTACGTATTTCACGACTCATTGTGCACTCACCTTGGGTGTAACATCTGTGAAAGGGCACTGAATGCCGTCCAAATCTTCTGCTGCGTTTGAGTTCCAGGAAAAATGGGTTCGTTGGTTTTTTTTTTTTTTTTTTTTTTAACATCTTTGTTGAAGTATAATTGCCTTACAATGGTGTGTTAGCTTCTGCTTTATAACAAAGTGAATCAGTTATACATATACAATATGTTCCCATTTCTCTTCCCTCTTGCATCTCCCTCCCTCCCACCCTCCCCATCCCATCGCTCTAGGTGGTCACAAAGCACCGAGCTGATCTCCCTGTGCTATGCGGCTGCTTCCCACTAGTTATCTATTTTACATTTGGTAGTGTATATATGTCCATGACACTCTCTCACCCTGTCACATCTCACCCCACCCCCTCCCCATATCCTCAAGTCCATTCTCTAGTAGGTCTGTGTCTTTATTCCCGTCTTGCCACTAGGTTCTTCATGGCCTCTTTTTTTTTTTTTTTTTTTTTTTTCCCCTTAGATTCCGTATATATGTGTTAGCATACTGTATTTGTTTTTCTCTTTCTGACTTACTTCACTCTGTATGACAGACTCTAACTCCATCCACCTCATTACAAATACCTCCATTTCATTTCTTTTTATGGCTGAGTAATATTCCATTGTATATATGTGCCACATCTTCTTTATCCATTCATCTGTCGATGGACATTTAGATTGCTTCCATGTCCTGGCTATTGTAAATAGAGCTGCAATGAACATTTTGGTACATGACTCTTTTTGACCTATGGTTTTCTCAGGGTATATGCCCAGTAGTGGGATTGCTGGGTCGTATGGTAGTTCTATTTGTAGTTTTTTAAGGAACCTCCATACTGTTCTCCATAGTGGCTGTATCAATTTACATTCCCACCAACAGTGCAAGAGTGTTCCCTTTCCTCCACACCCTCTCCAGCATTTATTGTTTCTAGATTTTTTGATGATGGCCATTCTGACCGGTGTGAGATGATATCTCATTGTAGTTTTGATTTGCATTTCTCTAATGATTAATGATGTTGAGCATTCTTTCATGTGTCTGTAGGCCATCTGTATATCTTCTTTGGAGAAATGTCTATTTAGGTCTTCGGCCCATTTTTGGATTGGGTTATTCGTTTTTTTGTTATTGAGCTGCATGAGCTGCTTGTAAATCTTGGAGATTAATCCTTTGTCAGTTGCTTCATTTGCAAATATTTTCTCCCATTCTGATGGTTGTCTTTTGGTCTTGTTTATGGTTTCCTTTGCTGTGCAAAAGCTTTTAAGTTTCATTAGGTCCCATTTGTTTATTTGTGTTCTTATTTCCATTTCTCTGGGAGCTGGGTCAAAAAGAATCTTGCTGTGATGTATGTCATAGAGTGTTCTGCCTATGTTTTCCTCTAAGAGTTTGATAGTGTCTGCCCTTACACTTAGGTCTTTAATCCATTTTGAGTTTATTTTTGTGCATGGTGTCAGGGAGTGTTCTATTTTCATACTTTTACATGTACCTGTCCAATTTTCCCAGCACCACTTATTGAAGAGGCTGTCTTTTCTCCACTGTATATGCTTGCCTCCTTTATCAAAAATAAGGTGCCCATATGTGTGTGGGTTTATCTCTGGGCTTTCTATCCTGTTCCATTGATCTATATTTCTGTTTTTGTGCCAGTACCAAACTGTCTTGATTACTGAAGCTTTGTAATATAGTCTGAAGTCAGGGAGCCTGATTCCCCCAGCTCCATTTTTCGTTCTCAAGATTGCTTTGGCTATTCGGGGTCTTTTGTGTTTCCATACAAATTGTGAAATTTTTTGTTCTAGTTCTGTGAAAAATGCCAGTGGTACTTTGATAGGGATTGCATTGAATCTGTAGATTGCTTTGGGTAGTAGAGTCATTTTCACAATGTTGATTCTTCCAATCCAGGAACATGGTATATCTCTCCATCTATTTGTATCATCTTTAATTTCTTTCATCAGTGTCTTATAATTTTCTGCATACAGGTCTTTTGTCTCCTTAGGTAGGTTTATTCCTAGATATTTTATTCTTTTTGTTGCAATGGTAAATGGGAGTGTTTTCTTTATTTCACTTTCAGATTTTTCGTCATTAGTGTATAGAAATGCAAGAGATTTCTGTGCATTAATTTTGTATCCTGCTACTTTACCAAATTCATTGATTAGCTCTAGGAGTTTTCTGGTAGCATCTTTAGGATTCTCTATGTATAGTATCATGTCATCTGCAAATAGTGACAGCTTTACTTCTTCTTTTCCGATTTGGATTCCTTTTATTTCTTTGTCTTCTCTGATTGCTGTGGCTAACACTTCCAAAACTATGTTGAATAATAGTGGTGAGAGTGGGCAACCTTGTCTTGTTCCTGATCTTAGTGGAAATGGTTTCAGTTTTTCACCATTGAGGACAATGTTGGCTGTGGGTTTGTCATATATGGCCTTTATTATGTTGAGGAAAGTTCCCTCTATGCCTACTTTCTGCAGGGCTTTTATCATAAATGGGTGTTGAATTTTGTCGAAAGCTTTCTCTGCATCTATTGAGATGATCATATGGTTTTTCTCCTTCAGTTTGTTAATATGATGTATCACATTGATTGATTTGCGTATATTGAAGAATCCTTGCATTCCTGGGATAAACCCCACTTGATCATGGTGTATGATCCTTTTAATGTGCTGTTGGATTCTGTTTGCTAGTATTTTGTTGAGGATTTTTGCATCTATGTTCATCAGTGATATTGGCCTGTAGTTTTCTTTCTTTGTGACATCTTTGGTTTTGGTATCAGGGTGATGGTGGCCTCGTAGAATGAGTTTGGGAGTGTTCCTCCCTCTGCAATATTTTGGAAGAGTTTGAGAAGGATAGATGTTAGCTCTTCTCTAAATGTTTGATAGAATTCACCTGTGAAGCCATCTGGTCCTGGGCTTTTGTTTGTTGGAAGGTTTTTAATCACAGTTTCAATTTCAGTGCTTGTGATTGGTCTGTTCATATTTTCTATTTCTTCCTGGTTCAGTCTCGGCAGTTTGTGCCTTTCTAAGAATCTGTCCATTTCTTCCAGGTTGTCCATTTTATTGGCATAGAGTTGCTTGTAGTAATCTCTCATGATCTTTTGTATTTCTGCAGTGTCAGTGGTTACTTCTCCTTTTTCATTTCTAATTCTATTGATCTGAGTCTTCTCCCTTTTTCTCTTGATGAGTCTGGCTAATGGTTTATCAATTTTGTTTATCTTCTCAAAGAACCAGCTTTTAGTTTCATTGATTTTTGCTATTGTTTCCTTCATTTCTTTTTCATTTATTTCTGACCTGATCTTTATAATTTCTTTCCTTCTGCTGGCTTTGGGGTTTTTTTGTTCTTCTTTCTCTAATTGCTTTAGGTGCAAGGTTAGGTTGTTTATTCGAGATGTTTCTTGTTTCTTGAGGTAGGCTTGTATTGCTATAAACTTCCCTCTTAGCACTGCTTTTGCTGTGTCCCATAGGTTTTGGGTCGTCGTATCTCCATTGTCATTTGTTTCTAGGTATTTTTTGATTTCCCCTTTGATTTCTTCAGTGATCACTTCGTTATTAAGTAATGTATTGTGTAGCCTCCATGTGTTTGTATTTTTTACAGGTCTTTTCCTGTAATTGATATCTAGTCTCATAGCGTTGTGGTCGGAAAAGATACTTGATACGATTTCAATTTTCTTAAATTTACCAAGGCTTGATTTGTGACCCAAGATATGATCTATCCTGGAGAATGTTCCATGAGCACTTGAGAAAAATGTGTATTCTGTTGTTTTTGGATGGAATGTCCTATAAATATCAATTAAGTCTATCTTGTTTAATGTATCATTTAAAGCTTGTGTTTCCTTATTTATTTTCATTTTGGATGATCTGTCCATTGGTGAGAGTGGGGTGTTAAAGTCCCCTACTATGATTGTGTTGCTGTCGATTTGGGTTCGTTGGTTTTAAAGCTGTGATCGTGCAGCTGTAATGGAAAGCCCTGCCCGGATCGCTCGACAGCTCTCGTTTGTACAGCATTCAAAGGGCTTCAGGAACGCCGTTCCAAGCAGCCTTACATTCCATGCTGGCGTAGCCAGGGAGGCATTTGGATTCTTCTGAGAAACACCACTGTGCCTCACAAGTGAAACCTGTGGGCTCCCAAATACGTCTCCCTAATGCAGCCTGAAATTACATGTTTAGTTCCAGTATGAAAACAACGGACAGCTTTAGCTGTGACAATGCTGGACTTCTGGGACCATCCAGATTCACCAAGGCCTAACTGTTGCCCGGCGGGGGAATGCTCTTCTGCACGTACAGCACTCACCACGTGAAAACCTTTCTTAGCACAAGGAAGCAGTCTTACCCTAGTAGTAGAGAGGTAGGCAGAATCTTCAGATAAACCTGCTGTGTCATCAAGCTTGAAAGTCGGACACCGATGGGAACGTTCATAGTCTCCTGCAATGGAAGCCACTTGCTTTGGGCTTCAAAGCTGCCTGAACAGCCCTAGGGGCCCTTCTTCTCTTCACTGCAGGATGCTCGCTGTGGGGCAAGGCTGCGTTCTCTCAAAGGCAATAATGTCCTGGCAATTGGTTTCTAAAAACTCATCCAACTGCACTCCAGATTCAGCTCCATACAAATGAAATGTGACCTAAGTCCTCAGCGTTAGGTCCAGTGTTTCACATCAGCAGAGATGAGTGTGCAGTTGTAGCCACGAAGCCATACTCTAAAAAGGAGTGCCTTAACTCTGCTATGCCCCTGAGGACACATAGGGCAGTGTATGGTGCACCAGTTTCTCATGATAACCACTGTGTGCTAGAAGAGAGGCCGCTGGCTTCTGAGGAACCCTAGGCGAAATAGGTCCACGGGAGTACTATTCACATTCATAGCAAGGGCAACGTACTCCTTTCTGGGATGCCTAGGTAGAGTGTTCCAATCGTCATAGAGCCTAGCAAAAGCAGCGCCTGGCAGACTCTCTTTGCAAATGGTCGTCCTCAGTGACAGAAACAGAACTGCACTGCTACTGCACAATGTGCTTGTGATTCACTCTGGGACACAGGATAGCACTCTCACAGAATAGAAAGCTAACCTTTGCATCCAGCCTGAAGACCAGTATATTCTTCACACTTCACACTGTTAAGTATGTGCAGAAGCCTTGATCACCAAGGCCTACCTACGGTACTGAAATACTTACCCATTTCATCCTATGCAGAGGTCCCTGTACCCTCAGAACTCAATGGAAGAGCCCTGTGGGTCCCGTGTGTTTCCTTGAGGTAGTCAGAAACTACTGAGGATAACCTTATGAACTCAAGTTTGAAACCGGGCAAACCTGGCAAAACCTTTAGTTCGTCCGTGGTAGGCCAGACAGGTGCGGTTTGAAAGCTGCCTGAAAATCACTCACGCTGCCCATCTTCTCTTTGCTGCCTGACGGCATCACGAAAGAACTTGAGTGTAATCGTATAAGGCATGCTGGTCTCGGTTCCTTGCTGGGAGCTCCTCCAGGAGCACACTGGAGCCTGCTGGGAAAGAACTGGCACCCCTGTGCTCAAGTAAAATGCAGATTTCTCCCAAAGTAAGTTTAGCTACGCCCTAGTGGCGAAGAAGCATGTGTTAAAGGAAGGCTGCAACACTGTTACGTATTTCACGACTCATTGTGCACTCACCTTGGGCGTAACATCTGTGAAAGGGCATTGAATGCCTTCCAAATCTTCTGCTGCGTTTGAGTTCCAGGAAAAATGGGTTCCTTGGTTTTAAACCTGTGAACGTGCAGCTGTAAAAGAAAGCCCTGCCCGGATCGCTCGACAGCTCTCGTTTGTACAGCATTCAAACGGCTTCAGGAACGCCGTTCCAAGCAGCCTTACATTCCATGCTGGCGTAGCCAGGGAGGCATTTGGATTCTTCTGAGAAACACCACTGTGCCTCACAAGTGAAACCTGTGGGATCCCAAATACGTCTCCTACGGCAGCCTGAAATTATATGTTTAGTTCCAGTATGAAAACAACGGACAGCTTTAGCTGTGACAATGCTGGACTTCTGGGACCATCCAGATTCACCAAGGCCTAACTTTTGCCCGGCGGGGGAATGCTCTTCTGCACGTACAGCACTCACCACGTGAAAACCTTTCTTAACACAAGGAAGCAGTCTTACCCTAGTAGTAGAGAGGTAGGCAGAATCTTCAGATAAACCTGCTGTGTCATCAAGCTTGAAAGTCGGACAGCGATGGGATCTTTCGTATTCCCCTGCAATGGAAGCTTCTTTCTTTGGGCTTCAAAGCTGCCTGAACAGCGCGAGGGGCCAGCTTCTCCTCACTGCAGGATTGTCGCTGTGGGCCAAGGCTGCGTTCTCTCAATGGCAATAATGTGCTAGCAATTGCTTTCTAGTAACTCATCGAACTGCACTCCAGATTCAGCTCCATTCAAATGAAAGGTGACCTAGGTCCTCAGGGTAAGGTCCAGTGTTTCACATCAGCAGAGTTGAGTGAGCAGTGGTAGCCACGAAGCCATACTCTGAAAAGGAGTGCCTTAACTCTGCTATGCCCCTGAGGACACATAGGGCAGTTATGGTGCACCAGTTTCTCATGATGACCACTGTGTGCTAGAAGAGAGGCCGCTGGCTTCTGAGGAACCCTAGGCGCAGTAGGTGCCCGGGAGCACTCTTCACATTCATAGCAAGGGCAATGTAGTCCTTTCTGGGATGCCTAGGTAGAGTGCTCCAATCGTCACAGAGCCTAGCGAAAGCAGCGCCTGGCAGACTCTGTTTGCAACTGGATCGTCCTCAGTGACTGAAACAGAACTGCACTGCTACGGCACAATGTGCTTGTGATTCAGTCTGGGACACAGGATAGCTCTCTCACAGAAGCGAAAGCTAACCATTACATCCAGCCTGAAGACCAGTACATTTTACCCACTTCACACTGTTAAGTATGTGCAAGAGCCATGGTCACCGAGACCTACCTAAGGTACTGAAATACCCGCTTCATCCTAAGCAGAGGTCCCTGTGCCCACAGGAACTGCATGAAAGAGCCCTGTGGGTCCGTGTGTTTCCTTGAGGTAGTCAGAAACTACTGAGGATAACCTTATGAGCTCAAGTTTGAAACCGGGCAACCCTGGCAAAACCTTCATTTCGTCCGTGGTAGGCGAGACAGGTGCGGTTTGAAAGCTGCCTGAAAATCACTCCTGCTGCCCATCTTCTCTTTGCTGCCTGACGGCATCACGAAAGATGTTGAGTGTAATCGTATGAGGCATGCTGGTCTCGGTTCCTTGCTGGGAGCTCCTCTAGGAGCACACTGGAGCCTGCTGGCAAAGAACTGGCACCCCTGTGCTCAAGTAAAATGCAGATTTCTCCCAAAGTAAGTTTAGCTATGCCCTAGTGGCGAAGAAGCATGTGTTAAAGGAAGGCTGCAACACTGTTACGTATTTCACAACTCACTGTGCACTCAACTTGGTTGTAACATCTGTGAAAAGGCACTGAATGCCTCCAAATCTTCTGCTGCGTTTGAGTCCCAGCACGCAAATGGGTTCGTTGGCTTTAAGGCTGTGAACGGGCAGCAGTAATGGCAAAGCCCTGCCCGGATCGCTCCAGAGCTCTCGTTTGTACAGCATTCAAACGGCTTCAGGAAGGCCGTTCCAAGCATCCTTACATTCCAGGCTGTCGTAGCCAGGAAGGCATTTGGATTCTTTTGAGAAACACCACTGTGCCTCACAAGTGAAACCTGCGGGCTCCTAAATACGTCTCCCTACGGCAGCCTGAAACTATATGTTTAGTTCCAGTATGAAAAAAACGGACAGCTTTACTTGAGACAATGCTGGACGTCTGGGACCATCCAGATTCACCAAGGCCTAACTTTTGCCCGGCGGGGGAATGCTCTTCTGCACGTACAGCACTCACCACGTGAAAACCTTTCTTAGCACAAGAAAGCAGTCTTACTCTAGTAGTAGAGAGGTAGGCAGAATCTTCAGATAAACCTGCTGTGTCATCAAGCTTGAAAGTCGGACAGCGATGGGATCTTTCGTATTCCCCTGCAATGGAAGCTTCTTTCTTTGGGCTTCAAAGCTGCCTGAACAGCGCGAGGGGCCAGCTTCTCTTCACTGCAGGATTGTCGCTGTGGGCCAAGGCTGCGTTCTATCAATGGCAATAATGTGCTAGCAATTGCTTTCTAGTAACTCATCCAACTGCACTCCAGATTCAGCTCCATTCAAATGAAAGGTGACCTAGGTCCTCAGGGTAAGGTCCAGTGTTTCACATCAGCAGAGTTGAGTTGCAGTGGTAGCCACGAAGCCATACTCTGAAAAGGAGTGCCTTAACTCTGCTGTGAGCCTGAGGACACATAGGGCAGTGTATCGTGCACCAGTGTCTCAAGATGACCACTGTGTGCTAGAAGAGAGGCCGCTGGCTTCTGAGGAACCCTAGGCGCAGTAGGTGCCCGGGAGCACTCTTCACATTCATAGCAAGGGCAACGTACTCCTTTCTGGGATGCCTAGGTAGAGTGTTCCAATCGTCATAGAGCCTAGCGAAAGCAGCGCCTGGCAGACTCTCTTTGCAAGTGGATCGTCCTCAGTGACAGAAACAGAACTGCAGTGTTAATGCACAATGTGCTTGTGATTCAGTCTGGGACACAGGATAGCACTCTCACAGAATAGAAAGCTAACCTTTGCATCCAGCCTGAAGACCAGTACATTCTTCACTCTTCACACTGTTAAGTATGTGCAGGAGCCTTGATCACCGAGGCCTACCTAAGGTACTGAAATACTTACCCATTTCATCCTATGCAGAGGTCCCTGTGCCCACAGGAACTCCTTGGAAGAGCCCTGTGGGTCCCGTGTGTTTCCTTGAGGTAGTCAGAAACTACTGAGGATAACCTTATGAGCTCAAGTTTGAAACCGGGCAACCCTGGCAAAACCTTCATTTCGTCCGTGGTAGGCGAGACAGGTGCGGATTGAAAGCTGCCTGAAACTCACTCCTGCGGCCCATCTTCTCTTTGCTGCCTGACGGCATCACGAAAGAACTTGAGTGTAATCGTATGAGGCATGCTGGTCTCGGTTCCTTGCTGGGAGTTCCTCCAGGAGCACACTGGAGCTTGCCGGGAAAGAACTGGCACCCCTGTGCTCAAGTAAAATGCAGATTGCTCCCAAAGTAAGTTTAGCTATGCCCTAGTGGCGAAGAAGCATGTGTTAAAGGAAGGCTGCAACACTGTTACGTATTTCACGACTCATTGTGCACTCACCTTGGGTGTAACATCTTTGAAAGGGCACTGAATGCCGTCCAAATCTTCTGCTGCGTTTGAGTTCCAGGAAAAATGGGTTCGTTGGTTTTAAAGCTGTGAACGTGCAGCTGTAATGGAGAGCCCTGCCCGGATCGCTCGACAGCTCTCGTTTGTACAGCATTCAAAGGGCTTCAGGAACGCCGTTCCAAGCAGCCTTACATTCCATGCTGGCGTAGCCAGGGAGGCATTTGGATTCTTCTGAGAAACACCACTGTGCCTCACAAGTGAAACCTGTGGGCTCCCAAATACGTCTCCCTACGGCAGCCTGAAATTACATGTTTAGTTCCAGTATGAAAACAACGGACAGCTTTAGCTGTGACAATGCTGGACTTCTGGGACCATCCAGATTCACCAAGGCCTAACTGTTGCCCGGCGGGGGAATGCTCTTCTGCACGTACAGCACTCACCACGTGAAAACCTTTCTTAGCACAAGGAAGCAGTCTTACCCTAGTAGTAGAGAGGTAGGCAGAATCTTCAGATAAACCTGCTGTGTCATCAAGCTTGAAAGTCGGACACCGATGGGAACGTTCATAGTCTCCTGCAATGGAAGCCACTTGCTTTGGGCTTCAAAGCTGCCTGAACAGCCCTAGGGGCCCTACTTCTCTTCACTGCAGGATGCTCGCTGTGGGCCAAGGCTGCGTTCTCTCAAAGGCAATAATGTACTGGCAATTGGTTTCAAAAACTCATCCAACTGCACTCCAGATTCAGCTCCATACAAATGAAATGTGACCTAAGTCCTCAGCGTTAGGTCCAATGTTTCACATCAGCAGAGATGAGTGTGCAGTTGTAGCCACGAAGCCATACTCTGAAAAGGAGTGCCTTAACTCTGCTATGCCCCTGAGGACACATAGGGCAGTGTATGGTGCACCAGTTTCTCATGATGACCACTGTGTGCTAGAAGAGAGGCCGCTGGCTTCTGAGGAACCCTAGGCGCAGTAGGTGCCCAGGAGCACTCTTCACATTCATAGCAAGGGCAACGTACTCCTTTCTGGGATGCCTAGGTAGAGTGTTCCAATCGTCATAGAGCCTAGCGAAAGCAGCGCCTGGCAGACTCTCTTTGCAAGTGAATCGTTCTCAGTGACAGAAACAGAACTGCAGTGTTACTGCACAATGTGCTTGTGATTCAGTCTGGGACACAGGATAGCACTCTCACAGAATAGAAAGCTAACCTTTGCATCCAGCCTGAAGACCAGTACATTCTTCACTCTTAACACTTTTAAGTATGTGCAGAAGCCTTGATCACCGAGGCCTACCTAAGGTACTGAAATACTTACCCATTTCATCCTATGCAGATGTCCCTGTGCCCACAGGAACTCCTTGGAAGAGCCCTGTGGGTCCCATGTGTTTCCTTGAGGTGGTCAGAAACTACTGAGGATAACCTTATGAGCTCAAGTTTGAAACCGGGCAACCCTGGCAAAACCTTCATTTCGTCCGTGGTAGGCGAGACAGGTGCGGTTTGAAAGCTGCCTGAAACTCACTCCTGCGGCCCATCTTCTCTTTGCTGCCTGACGGCATCACGAAAGAACTTGAGTGTAATCGTATGAGGCATGCTGGTCTCGGTTCCTTGCTGGGAGCTCCTCCAGGAGCACACTGGAGCCTGCCGGGAAAGAACTGGCACCCCTGTGCTCAAGTAAAATGCAGATTTCTCCCAAAGTAAGTTTAGCTATGCCCTAGTGGCGAAGAAGCATGTGTTAAAGGAAGGCTGCAACACTGTTACGTATTTCACGACTCATTGTGCACTCACCTTGGGTGTAACATCTGTGAAAGGGCACTGAATGCCGTCCAAATCTTCTGCTTCGTTTGAGTTCCAGGAAAAATGGGTTCGTTGGTTTTAAAGCTGTGAACGTGCAGCTGTAATGGAAAGCCCTGCCCGAATCGCTCGACAGCTCTCGTTTGTACAGCATTCAAAGGGCTTCAGGAACGCCGTTCCAAGCAGCCTTACATTCCATGCTGGCGTAGCCAGGGAGGCATTTGGATTCTTCTGAGAAACACCACTGTGCCTCCCAAGTGAAACCTGCGGGCTCCTAAATACGTCTCCCTACGGCAGCCTGAAACTATATGTTTAGTTCCAGTATTAAAAAAACGGACAGCTTTACTTGAGACAATGTTGGACGTCTGGGACCATCCAGATTCACCAAGGCCAACTTTTGCCCGGCGGGGGAATGCTCTTCTGCACGTACAGCACTCACCACGTGAAAACCTTTCTTAGCACAAGGAAGCAGTCTTACCCTAGTAGTAGAGAGGTAGGCAGAATCTTCAGATAAACCTGCTGTGTCATCAAGCTTGAAAGTCGGACAGCGATGGGATCTTTCGTATTCCCCTGCAATGGAAGCTTCTTTCTTTGGGCTTCAAAGCTGCCTGAACAGCGCGAGGGGCCAGCTTCTCTTCACTGCAGGATTGTCGCTGTGGGCCAAGGCTGCGTTCTCTCAATGGCAATAATGTGCTAGCAATTGCTTTCTAGTAACTCATCCAACTGCACTCCAGATTCAGCTCCATTCAAATGAAAGGTGACCTAGGTCCTCAGGGTAAGGTCCAGTGTTTCACATCAGCAGAGTTGAGTGTGCAGTGGTAGCCACGAAGCCATACTCTGAAAAGGAGTGCCTTAACTCTGCTATGCCCCTTAGGACACATAGGGCAGTTATGGTGCACCAGTTTCTCATGATGACCACTGTGTGCTAGAAGAGAGGCTGCTGGCTTCTGAGGAACCCTAGGCGCAGTAGGTGCCCGGGAGCACTCTTCACATTCATAGCAAGGGCAATGTAGTCCTTTCTAGGATGCCTAGGTAGAGTGCTCCAATCGTCACAGAGCCTAGCGAAAGCAGCGCCTGGCAGACTCTGCTTGCAAGTGGATCGTCCTCAGTGACTGAAACAGAACTGCACTGCTACGGCACAATGTGCTTGTGATTCAGTCTGGGACACAGGATAGCTCTCTAACAAAAGCGAAAGCTAACCATTACATCCAGCCTGAAGACCAGTACATTTTACACACTTCACACTGTTAAGTATGTGCAAGAGCCATGGTCACCGAGACCTACCTAAGGTACTGAAATACCCGCTTCATCCTAAGCAGAGGTCCCTGTGCCCACAGGAACTGCATGAAAGAGCACTGTGGGTCCGTATGTTTCCTTGAGGTAGTCAGCAACTACTGAGGATAACCTTACGAGCTCAAGTTTGAAACAGGGCAACCCTGGCAAAACCTTCATTTCGTCCGTGGTAGGCGAGACAGGTGCGGTTTGAAAGTTGCCTGAAAATCACTCCTGCTGCCCATCTTCTCTTTGCTGCCTGACGGCATCACGAAAGAACTTGAGTGTAATCGTATGAGGCATGCTGGTCTCGGTTCCTTGCTGGGAGCTCCTCTAGGAGCACACTGGAGCCTGCTGGCAAAGAACTGGCACCCCTGTGCTCAAGTAAAATGCAGATTTCTCCCAAAGTAAGTTTAGCTATGCCCTAGTGGCGAAGAAGCATGTGTTAAAGGAAGGCTGCAACACTGTTACGTATTTCACGACTCATTGTGCACTCACCTTGGGCGTAACATCTGTGAAAGGGCACTGAATGCCGTCCAAATCTTCTGCTGCGTTTGAGTTCCAGGAAAAATGGGTTCGTTGGTTTTAAAGCTGTGAACGTGCAGCTGTAATGGAAAGCCCTGCCCGAATCGCTCGACAGCTCTCGTTTGTACAGCATTCAAAGGGCTTCAGGAACGCCGTTCCAAGCAGCCTTACATTCCATGCTGGCGTAGCCAGGGAGGCATTTGGATTCTTCTGAGAAACACCACTGTGCCTCACAAGTGAAACCTGCGGGCTCCTAAATACGTCTCCCTACGGCAGCCTGAAACTATATGTTTAGTTCCAGTATGAAAAAAACGGACAGCTTTACTTGAGACAATGCTGGACGTCTGAGACCACCCAGATTCACCAAGGCCTAACTTTTGCCCGGCGGGGGAATGCTCTTCTGCACGTACAGCACTCACCACGTGAAAACCTTTCTTAGCACAAGGAAGCAGTCTTACCCTAGTAGTAGAGAGGTAGGCAGAATCTTCAGATAAACCTGCTGTGCCATCAAGCTTGAAAGTCGGACACCGATGGCATCTTTCGTATTCCCCTGCAATGGAAGCTTCTTTCTTTGGGCTTCAAAGCTGCCTGAACAGCGCGAGGGGCCAGCTTCTCTTCACTGCAGGATTGTCGCTGTGGGCCAAGGCTGCGTTCTCTCAATGGCAATAATGTGCTAGCAATTGCTTTCTAGTAACTCATCCAACTGCACTCCAGATTCAGCTCCATTCAAATGAAAGGTGACCTAGGTCCTCAGGGTAAGGTCCAGTGTTTCACATCAGCAGAGTTGAGTGTGCAGTGGTAGCCACGAAGCCATACTCTGAAAAGGAGTGCCTTAACTCTGCTGTGAGCCTGAGGACACATAGGGCAGTGTATCGTGCACCAGTTTCTCAAGATGACCACTGTGTGCTAGAAGAGAGGCCGCTGGCTTCTGAGGAACCCTAGGCGCAGTAGGTGCCCGGGAGCACTCTTCACATTCATAGCAAGGGCAACGTACTCCTTTCTGGGATGCCTAGGTAGAGTGTTCCAATCGTCGTAGAGCCTAGCGAAAGCAGCGCCTGGCAGACTCTCTTTGCAAGTGGATCGTCCTCAGTGACAGAAACAGAACTGCAGTGTTACTGCACAATGTGCTTGTGATTCAGTCTGGGACACAGGATAGCACTCTCACAGAATAGAAAGCTAACCTTTGCATCCAGCCTGAAGACCAGTACATTCTTCACTCTTCACACTGTTAAGTATGTGCAGGAGCCTTGATCACCGAGGCCTACCTAAGGTACTGAAATACTTACCCATTTCATCCTATGCAGAGGTCCCTGTGCCCACAGGAACTCCTTGGAAGAGCCCTGTGGGTCCCGTGTGTTTCCTTGAGGTAGTCAGAAACTACTGAGGATAACCTTATGAGCTCAAGTTTGAAACCGGGCAACCCTGGCAAAACCTTCATTTCGTCCGTGGTAGGCGAGACAGGTGCGGATTGAAAGCTGCCTGAAACTCACTCCTGCGGCCCATCTTCTCTTTGCTGCCTGACGGCATCACGAAAGAAATTGAGTGTAATCGTATGAGGCATGCTGGTCTCGGTTCCTTGCTGGGAGTTCCTCCAGGAGCACACTGGAGCCTGCCGGGAAAGAACTGGCACCACTGTGCTCAAGTAAAATGCAGATTTCTCCCAAAGTAAGTTTAGCTATGCCCTAGTGGCGAAGAAGCATGTGTTAAAGGAAGGCTGCAACACTGTTACGTATTTCACGACTCATTGTGCACTCACCTTGGGTGTAACATCTGTGAAAGGGCACTGAATGCCGTCCAAATCTTCTGCTGCGTTTGAGTTCCAGGAAAAATGGGTTCGTTGGTTTTAAAGCTGTGAACGTGCAGCTGTAATGGAAAGCCCTGCCCGGATCGCTCGACAGCTCTCGTTCGTACAGCATTCAAAGGGCTTCAGGAACGCCGTTCCAAGCAGCCTTACATTCCATGCTAGCGTAGCCAGGGAGGCATTTGGATTCTTCTGAGAAACACCACTGTGCCTCCCAAGTGAAACCTGTGGGCTCCCAAATACGTCTCCCTACGGCAGCCTGAAATTACATGTTTAGTTCCAGTATGAAAACAACGGACAGCTTTAGCTGTGACAATGCTGGACTTCTGGGACCATCCAGATTCACCAAGGCCTAACTGTTGCCCGGCGGGGAAATGCTCTTCTGCACGTACAGCACTCACCACGTGAAAACCTTTCTTACCACAAGGAAGCAGTCTTACCCTAGTAGTAGAGAGGTAGGCAGAATCTTCAGATAAACCTGCTGTGTCATCAAGCTTGAAAGTCGGACACCGATGGGAACGTTCATAATCTCCTGCAATGGAAGCCACTTGCTTTGGGCTTCAAAGCTGCCTGAACAGCCCTAGGGGCCCTACTTCTCTTCACGGCAGGATGCTCGCGGTGGGCCAAGGCTGCGTTCTCTCAAAGGCAATAATGTACTGGCAATTGGTTTCTAAAAACTCATCCAACTGCACTCCAGATTCAGCTCCATACAAATGAAATGTGACCTAAGTCCTCAGCGTAAGGTCCAGTGTTTCACATCAGCAGAGTTGAGTGTGCAGTGGTAGCCACGAAGCCATACTCTGAAAAGGAGTGCCTTAACTCTGCTATGCCCCTGAGGACACATAGGGCAGTGTATGGTGCACCAGTTTCTCATGATGACCACTGTGTGCTAGAAGAGAGGCGGCTGGCTTCTGAGGAACCCTAGGCGCAGTAGTTGCCCGGGAGCACTCTTCACATTCATAGCAAGGGCAATGTAGTCCTTTCTGGGATGCCTAGGTAGAGTGTTCCAATTGTCACAGAGCCTAGCGAAAGCAGCGCCTGGCAGACTCTGTTTGCAAGTGGATCGTCCTCAGTGACTGAAACAGAACTGCACTGCTACGGCACAATGTGCTTGTGATTCAGTCTGGGACACAGGATAGCTCTCTCACAGAAGCGAAAGCTAACCATTACATCCAGCCTGAAGACCAGTACATTTTACACACTTCACACTGCTCAGTATGTGCAAGAGCCATGGTCACCGAGACCTACCTAAGGTACTGATATACCGCTTCATCCTATGCAGAGGTCCCTGTGCCCACAGGAACTGCATGGAAGAGCCCTGTGGGTCCGTGTGTTTCCTTGAGGTTTTCAGAAACTACTGAGGATAACCTTATGAGCTCAAGTTTGAAACCGGGCAACCCTGGCAAAACCTTCATTTCGTCCGTGGTAGGCGAGACAGGTGCGGTTTGAAAGCTGCCTGAAAATCACTCCTGCTGCCCATCTTCTCTTTGCTGCCTGACGGCATCACGAAAGAACTTGAGTGTAATCGTATGAGGCATGCTGGTCTCGGTTCCTTGCTGGGAGCTCCTCTAGGAGCACACTGGAGCCTGCTGGCAAAGAACTGGCACCCCTGTGCTCAAGTAAAATGCAGATTTCTCCCAAAGTAAGTTTAGCTATGCCCTAGTGGCGAAGAAGCATGTGTCAAAGGAAGGCTGCAACACTGTTACGTATTTCACAACTCACTGTGCACTCAACTTGGTTGTAACATCTGTGAAAAGGCACTGAATGCCTCCAAATCTTCTGCTGCGTTTGAGTCCCAGGACGCAAATGGGTTCGTTGGCTTTAAGGCTGTGAACGGGCAGCAGTAATGGCAAAGCCCTGCCCGGATTGCTCCAGAGCTCTCGTTTGTACAGCATTCAAACGGCTTCAGGAAGGCCGTTCCAAGCATCCTTACATTCCAGGCTGTCGTAGCCAGGAAGGCATTTGGATTCTTTTGAGAAACACCACTGTGCCTCACAAGTGAAACCTGCGGGCTCCTAAATACGTCTCCCTACGGCAGCCTGAAACTATATGTTTAGTTGCAGTATGAAAAAAACGGACAGCTTTACTTGAGACAATGCTGGACGTCTGGGACCATCCAGATTCACCAAGGCCTAACTTTTGCCCGGCGGGGGAATGCTCTTCTGCACGTACAGCACTCACCACGTGAAAACCTTTCTTAGCACAAGGAAGCAGTCTTACCCTAGTAGTAGAGAGGTAGGCAGAATCTTCAGATAAACCTGCTGTGTCATCAAGCTTGAAAGTCGGACACCGATGGGATCTTTCGTATTCCCCTGCAATGGAAGCTTCTTTCTTTGGGCTTCAAAGCTGCCTGAACAGCGCGAGGGGCCAGCTTCTCTTCACTGCAGGATTGTCGCTGTGGGCCAAGGCTGCGTTCTCTCAATGGCAATAATGTGCTAGCAATTGCTTTCTAGTAACTCATCCAACTGCACTCCAGATTCAGCTCCATTCAAATGAAAGGTGACCTAGGTCCTCAGGGTAAGGTCCAGTGTTTCACATCAGCAGAGTTGAGTGTGCAGTGGTAGCCACGAAGCCATACTCTGAAAAGGAGTGCCTTAAGTCTGCTGTGAGCCTGAGGACACATAGGGCAGTGTATCGTGCACCAGTTTCTCATGATGACCACTGTGTGCTAGAAGAGAGGCCGCTGGCTTCTGAGGAACCCTAGGCGCAGTAGGTGCCCGGGAGCACTCTTCACATTCATAGCAAGGGCAACGTACTCCTTTCCTGGATGCCTAGGTAGAGTGTTCCAATCGTCATAGAGCCTAGCGAAAGCAGCGCCTGGCAGACTCTCTTTGCAAGTGGATCGTCCTCAGTGACAGAAACAGAACTGCAGTGTTAATGCACAATGTGCTTGTGATTCAGTCTGGGACACAGGATAGCACTCTCACAGAATAGAAAGCTAACCTTTGCATCCAGCCTGAAGACCAGTACATTCTTCACTCTTCACACTGTTAAGTATGTGCAGGAGCCTTGATCACCGAGGCCTACCTAAGGTACTGAAATACTTACCCATTTCATCCTATGCAGAGGTCCCTGTGCCCACAGGAACTCCTTGGAAGAGCCCTGTGGGTCCCGTGTGTTTCCTTGAGGTAGTCAGAAACTACTGAGGATAACCTTATGAGCTCAAGTTTGAAACCGGGCAACCCTGGCAAAACCTTCACTTCGTCCGTGGTAGGCGAGACAGGTGCGGTTTGAAAGCTGCCTGAAACTCACTCCTGCGGCCCATCTTCTCTTTGCTGCCTGACGGCATCACGAAAGAACTTGAGTGTAATCGTATGAGGCATGCTGGTCTCGGTTCCTTGCTGGGAGCTCCTCCAGGAGCACACTGGAGCCTGCCGGGAAAGAACTGGCACCCCTGTGCTCAAGTAAAATGCAGATTTCTCCCAAAGTAAGTTTAGCTATGCCCTAGTGGCGAAGAAGTATGTGTTAAAGGAAGGCAGCAACGCTGTTAAGTATTTCACGACTCATTGTGCACTCACCTTGGGTGTAACATCTGTGAAAGGGAACTGAATGCCGTCCAAATCTTCTGCTGCGTTTGAGTTCCAGGAAAAATGGGTTCGTTGGTTTTAAAGCTGTGAACGTGCAGCTGTAATGGAAAGCCCTGCCCGGATCGCTCGACAGCTCTCGTTTGTACAGCATTCAAAGGGCTTCAGGAACGCCGTTCCAAGCAGCCTTACATTCCATGCTGGCGTAGCCAGGGAGGCATTTGGATTCTTCTGAGAAACACCACTGTGCCTCCCAAGTGAAACCTGTGGGCTCCCAAATACGTCTCCCTACGGCAGCCTGAAATTACATGTTTAGTTCCAGTATGAAAACAACGGACAGCTTTAGCTGTGACAATGCTGGACTTCTGGGACCATCCAGATTCACCAAGGCCTAACTGTTGCCCGGCGGGGAAATGCTCTTCTGCACGTACAGCACTCACCACGTGAAAACCTTTCTTACCACAAGGAAGCAGTCTTACCCTAGTAGTAGAGAGGTAGGCAGAATCTTCAGATAAACCTGCTGTGTCATCAAGCTTGAAAGTCGGACACCGATGGGAACGTTCATAATCTCCTGCAATGGAAGCCACTTGCTTTGGGCTTCAAAGCTGCCTGAACAGCCCTAGGGGCCCTACTTCTCTTCACTGCAGGATGCTCGCGGTGGGCCAAGGCTGCGTTCTCTCAAAGGCAATAATGTACTGGCAATTGGTTTCTAAAAACTCATCCAACTGCACTCCAGATTCAGCTCCATACAAATGAAATGTGACCTAAGTCCTCAGCGTAAGGTCCAGTGTTTCACATCAGCAGAGTTGAGTGTGCAGTGGTAGCCACGAAGCCATACTCTGAAAAGGAGTGCCTTAACTCTGCTATGCCCCTGAGGACACATAGGGCAGTGTATGGTGCACCAGTTTCTCATGATGACCACTGTGTGCTAGAAGAGAGGCGGCTGGCTTCTGAGGAACCCTAGGCGCAGTAGTTGCCCGGGAGCACTCTTCACATTCATAGCAAGGGCAATGTAGTCCTTTCTGGGATGCCTAGGTAGAGTGTTCCAATTGTCACAGAGCCTAGCGAAAGCAGCGCCTGGCAGACTCTGTTTGCAAGTGGATCGTCCTCAGTGACTGAAACAGAACTGCACTGCTACGGCACAATGTGCTTGTGATTCAGTCTGGGACACAGGATAGCTCTCTCACAGAAGCGAAAGCTAACCATTACATCCAGCCTGAAGACCAGTACATTTTACACACTTCACACTGCTCAGTATGTGCAAGAGCCATGGTCACCGAGACCTACCTAAGGTACTGATATACCGCTTCATCCTATGCAGAGGTCCCTGTGCCCACAGGAACTGCATGGAAGAGCCCTGTGGGTCCGTGTGTTTCCTTGAGGTTTTCAGAAACTACTGAGGATAACCTTATGAGCTCAAGTTTGAAACCGGGCAACCCTGGCAAAACCTTCATTTCGTCCGTGGTAGGCGAGACAGGTGCGGTTTGAAAGCTGCCTGAAAATCACTCCTGCTGCCCATCTTCTCTTTGCTGCCTGACGGCATCACGAAAGAACTTGAGTGTAATCGTATGAGGCATGCTGGTCTCGGTTCCTTGCTGGGAGCTCCTCTAGGAGCACACTGGAGCCTGCTGGCAAAGAACTGGCACCCCTGTGCTCAAGTAAAATGCAGATTTCTCCCAAAGTAAGTTTAGCTATGCCCTAGTGGCGAAGAAGCATGTGTCAAAGGAAGGCTGCAACACTGTTACGTATTTCACAACTCACTGTGCACTCAACTTGGTTGTAACATCTGTGAAAAGGCACTGAATGCCTCCAAATCTTCTGCTGCGTTTGAGTCCCAGGACGCAAATGGGTTCGTTGGCTTTAAGGCTGTGAACGGGCAGCAGTAATGGCAAAGCCCTGCCCGGATCGCTCCAGAGCTCTCGTTTGTACAGCATTCAAACGGCTTCAGGAAGGCCGTTCCAAGCATCCTTACATTCCAGGCTGTCGTAGCCAGGAAGGCATTTGGATTCTTTTGAGAAACACCACTGTGCCTCACAAGTGAAACCTGCGGGCTCCTAAATACGTCTCCCTACGGCAGCCTGAAACTATATGTTTAGTTCCAGTATGAAAAAAACGGACAGCTTTACTTGAGACAATGCTGGACGTCTGGGACCATCCAGATTCACCAAGGCCTAACTTTTGCCCGGCGGGGGAATGCTCTTCTGCACGTACAGCACTCACCACGTGAAAACCTTTCTTAGCACAAGGAAGCAGTCTTACCCTAGTAGTAGAGAGGTAGGCAGAATCTTCAGATAAACCTGCTGTGTCATCAAGCTTGAAAGTCGGACAGCGATGGGATCTTTCGTATTCCCCTGCAATGGAAGCTTCTTTCTTTGGGCTTCAAAGCTGCCTGAACAGCGCGAGGGGCCAGCTTCTCTTCACTGCAGGATTGTCGCTGTGGGCCAAGGCTGCGTTCTCTCAATGGCAATAATGTGCTAGCAATTGCTTTCTAGTAACTCATCCAACTGCACTCCAGATTCAGCTCCATTCAAATGAAAGGTGACCTAGGTCCTCAGGGTAAGGTCCAGTGTTTCACATCAGCAGAGTTGAGTGTGCAGTGGTAGCCACGAAGCCATACTCTGAAAAGGAGTGCCTTAAGTCTGCTGTGAGCCTGAGGACACATAGGGCAGTGTATCGTGCACCAGTTTCTCATGATGACCACTGTGTGCTAGAAGAGAGGCCGCTGGCTTCTGAGGAACCCTAGGCGCAGTAGGTGCCCGGGAGCACTCTTCACATTCATAGCAAGGGCAACGTACTCCTTTCCTGGATGCCTAGGTAGAGTGTTCCAATCGTCATAGAGCCTAGCGAAAGCAGCGCCTGGCAGACTCTCTTTGCAAGTGGATCGTCCTCAGTGACAGAAACAGAACTGCAGTGTTAATGCACAATGTGCTTGTGATTCAGTCTGGGACACAGGATAGCACTCTCACAGAATAGAAAGCTAACCTTTGCATCCAGCCTGAAGACCAGTACATTCTTCACTCTTCACACTGTTAAGTATGTGCAGGAGCCTTGATCACCGAGGCCTACCTAAGGTACTGAAATACTTACCCATTTCATCCTATGCAGAGGTCCCTGTGCCCACAGGAACTCCTTGGAAGAGCCCTGTGGGTCCCGTGTGTTTCCTTGAGGTAGTCAGAAACTACTGAGGATAACCTTATGAGCTCAAGTTTGAAACCGGGCAACCCTGGCAAAACCTTCACTTCGTCCGTGGTAGGCGAGACAGGTGCGGTTTGAAAGCTGCCTGAAACTCACTCCTGCGGCCCATCTTCTCTTTGCTGCCTGACGGCATCACGAAAGAACTTGAGTGTAATCGTATGAGGCATGCTGGTCTCGGTTCCTTGCTGGGAGCTCCTCCAGGAGCACACTGGAGCCTGCCGGGAAAGAACTGGCACCCCTGTGCTCAAGTAAAATGCAGATTTCTCCCAAAGTAAGTTTAGCTATGCCCTAGTGGCGAAGAAGTATGTGTTAAAGGAAGGCAGCAACGCTGTTAAGTATTTCACGACTCATTGTGCACTCACCTTGGGTGTAACATCTGTGAAAGGGAACTGAATGCCGTCCAAATCTTCTGCTGCGTTTGAGTTCCAGGAAAAATGGGTTCGTTGGTTTTAAAGCTGTGAACGTGCAGCTGTAATGGAAAGCCCTGCCCGGATCGCTCGACAGCTCTCGTTTGTACAGCATTCAAAGGGCTTCAGGAACGCCGTTCCAAGCAGCCTTACATTCCATGCTGGCGTAGCCAGGGAGGCATTTGGATTCTTCTGAGAAACACCACTGTGCCTCCCAAGTGAAACCTGTGGGCTCCCAAATACGTCTCCCTACGGCAGCCTGAAATTACATGTTTAGTTCCAGTATGAAAACAACGGACAGCTTTAGCTGTGACAATGCTGGACTTCTGGGACCATCCAGATTCACCAAGGCCTAACTGTTGCCCGGCGGGGAAATGCTCTTCTGCACGTACAGCACTCACCACGTGAAAACCTTTCTTACCACAAGGAAGCAGTCTTACCCTAGTAGTAGAGAGGTAGGCAGAATCTTCAGATAAACCTGCTGTGTCATCAAGCTTGAAAGTCGGACACCGATGGGAACGTTCATAATCTCCTGCAATGGAAGCCACTTGCTTTGGGCTTCAAAGCTGCCTGAACAGCCCTAGGGGCCCTACTTCTCTTCACTGCAGGATGCTCGCGGTGGGCCAAGGCTGCGTTCTCTCAAAGGCAATAATGTACTGGCAATTGGTTTCTAAAAACTCATCCAACTGCACTCCAGATTCAGCTCCATACAAATGAAATGTGACCTAAGTCCTCAGCGTAAGGTCCAGTGTTTCACATCAGCAGAGTTGAGTGTGCAGTGGTAGCCACGAAGCCATACTCTGAAAAGGAGTGCCTTAACTCTGCTATGCCCCTGAGGACACATAGGGCAGTGTATGGTGCACCAGTTTCTCATGATGACCACTGTGTGCTAGAAGAGAGGCGGCTGGCTTCTGAGGAACCCTAGGCGCAGTAGTTGCCCGGGAGCACTCTTCACATTCATAGCAAGGGCAATGTAGTCCTTTCTGGGATGCCTAGGTAGAGTGTTCCAATTGTCACAGAGCCTAGCGAAAGCAGCGCCTGGCAGACTCTGTTTGCAAGTGGATCGTCCTCAGTGACTGAAACAGAACTGCACTGCTACGGCACAATGTGCTTGTGATTCAGCCTGGGACACAGGATAGCTCTCTCACAGAAGCGAAAGCTAACCATTACATCCAGCCTGAAGACCAGTACATTTTACACACTTCACACTGCTCAGTATGTGCAAGAGCCATGGTCACCGAGACCTACCTAAGGTACTGATATACCGCTTCATCCTATGCAGAGGTCCCTGTGCCCACAGGAACTGCATGGAAGAACCCTGTGGGTCCGTGTGTTTCCTTGAGGTTTTCAGAAACTACTGAGGATAACCTTATGAGCTCAAGTTTGAAACCGGGCAACCCTGGCAAAACCTTCATTTCGTCCGTGGTAGGCGAGACAGGTGCGGTTTGAAAGCTGCCTGAAAATCACTCCTGCTGCCCATCTTCTCTTTGCTGCCTGACGGCATCACGAAAGAACTTGAGTGTAATCGTATGAGGCATGCTGGTCTCGGTTCCTTGCTGGGAGCTCCTCTAGGAGCACACTGGAGCCTGCTGGCAAAGAACTGGCACCCCTGTGCTCAAGTAAAATGCAGATTTCTCCCAAAGTAAGTTTAGCTATGCCCTAGTGGCGAAGAAGCATGTGTCAAAGGAAGGCTGCAACACTGTTACGTATTTCACAACTCACTGTGCACTCAACTTGGTTGTAACATCTGTGAAAAGGCACTGAATGCCTCCAAATCTTCTGCTGCGTTTGAGTCCCAGGACGCAAATGGGTTCGTTGGCTTTAAGGCTGTGAACGGGCAGCAGTAATGGCAAAGCCCTGCCCGGATCGCTCCAGAGCTCTCGTTTGTACAGCATTCAAACGGCTTCAGGAAGGCCGTTCCAAGCATCCTTACATTCCAGGCTGTCGTAGCCAGGAAGGCATTTGGATTCTTTTGAGAAACACCACTGTGCCTCACAAGTGAAACCTGCGGGCTCCTAAATACGTCTCCCTACGGCAGCCTGAAACTATATGTTTAGTTCCAGTATGAAAAAAACGGACAGCTTTACTTGAGACAATGCTGGACGTCTGGGACCATCCAGATTCACCAAGGCCTAACTTTTGCCCGGCGGGGGAATGCTCTTCTGCACGTACAGCACTCACCACGTGAAAACCTTTCTTAGCACAAGGAAGCAGTCTTACCCTAGTAGTAGAGAGGTAGGCAGAATCTTCAGATAAACCTGCTGTGTCATCAAGCTTGAAAGTCGGACACCGATGGGATCTTTCGTATTCCCCTGCAATGGAAGCTTCTTTCTTTGGGCTTCAAAGCTGCCTGAACAGCGCGAGGGGCCAGCTTCTCTTCACTGCAGGATTGTCGCTGTGGGCCAAGGCTGCGTTCTCTCAATGGCAATAATGTGCTAGCAATTGCTTTCTAGTAACTCATCCAACTGCACTCCAGATTCAGCTCCATTCAAATGAAAGGTGACCTAGGTCCTCAGGGTAAGGTCCAGTGTTTCACATCAGCAGAGTTGAGTGTGCAGTGGTAGCCACGAAGCCATACTCTGAAAAGGAGTGCCTTAAGTCTGCTGTGAGCCTGAGGACACATAGGGCAGTGTATCGTGCACCAGTTTCTCATGATGACCACTGTGTGCTAGAAGAGAGGCCGCTGGCTTCTGAGGAACCCTAGGCGCAGTAGGTGCCCGGGAGCACTCTTCACATTCATAGCAAGGGCAACGTACTCCTTTCCTGGATGCCTAGGTAGAGTGTTCCAATCGTCATAGAGCCTAGCGAAAGCAGCGCCTGGCAGACTCTCTTTGCAAGTGGATCGTCCTCAGTGACAGAAACAGAACTGCAGTGTTAATGCACAATGTGCTTGTGATTCAGTCTGGGACACAGGATAGCACTCTCACAGAATAGAAAGCTAACCTTTGCATCCAGCCTGAAGACCAGTACATTCTTCACTCTTCACACTGTTAAGTATGTGCAGGAGCCTTGATCACCGAGGCCTACCTAAGGTACTGAAATACTTACCCATTTCATCCTATGCAGAGGTCCCTGTGCCCACAGGAACTCCTTGGAAGAGCCCTGTGGGTCCCGTGTGTTTCCTTGAGGTAGTCAGAAACTACTGAGGATAACCTTATGAGCTCAAGTTTGAAACCGGGCAACCCTGGCAAAACCTTCACTTCGTCCGTGGTAGGCGAGACAGGTGCGGTTTGAAAGCTGCCTGAAACTCACTCCTGCGGCCCATCTTCTCTTTGCTGCCTGACGGCATCACGAAAGAACTTGAGTGTAATCGTATGAGGCATGCTGGTCTCGGTTCCTTGCTGGGAGCTCCTCCAGGAGCACACTGGAGCCTGCCGGGAAAGAACTGGCACCCCTGTGCTCAAGTAAAATGCAGATTTCTCCCAAAGTAAGTTTAGCTATGCCCTAGTGGCGAAGAAGTATGTGTTAAAGGAAGGCAGCAACGCTGTTAAGTATTTCACGACTCATTGTGCACTCACCTTGGGTGTAACATCTGTGAAAGGGAACTGAATGCCGTCCAAATCTTCTGCTGCGTTTGAGTTCCAGGAAAAATGGGTTCGTTGGTTTTAAAGCTGTGAACGTGCAGCTGTAATGGAAAGCCCTGCCCGGATCGCTCGACAGCTCTCGTTTGTACAGCATTCAAAGGGCTTCAGGAACGCCGTTCCAAGCAGCCTTACATTCCATGCTGGCGTAGCCAGGGAGGCATTTGGATTCTTCTGAGAAACACCACTGTGCCTCCCAAGTGAAACCTGTGGGCTCCCAAATACGTCTCCCTACGGCAGCCTGAAATTACATGTTTAGTTCCAGTATGAAAACAACGGACAGCTTTAGCTGTGACAATGCTGGACTTCTGGGACCATCCAGATTCACCAAGGCCTAACTGTTGCCCGGCGGGGGAATGCTCTTCTGCACGTACAGCACTCACCACGTGAAAACCTTTCTTACCACAAGGAAGCAGTCTTACCCTAGTAGTAGAGAGGTAGGCAGAATCTTCAGATAAACCTGCTGTGTCATCAAGCTTGAAAGTCGGACACCGATGGGAACGTTCATAGTCTCCTGCAATGGAAGCCACTTGCTTTGGGCTTCAAAGCTGCCTGAACAGCCCTAGGGGCCCTACTTCTCTTCACTGCAGGATGCTCGCGGTGGGCCAAGGCTGCGTTCTCTCAAAGGCAATAATGTACTGGCAATTGGTTTCTAAAAACTCATCCAACTGCACTCCAGATTCAGCTCCATACAAATGAAATGTGACCTAAGTCCTCAGCGTAAGGTCCAGTGTTTCACATCAGCAGAGTTGAGTGTGCAGTGGTAGCCACGAAGCCATACTCTGAAAAGGAGTGCCTTAACTCTGCTATGCCCCTGAGGACACATAGGGCAGTGTACGGTGCACCAGTTTCTCATGATGACCACTGTGTGCTAGAAGAGAGGCGGCTGGCTTCTGAGGAACCCTAGGCGCAGTAGTTGCCCGGGAGCACTCTTCACATTCATAGCAAGGGCAATGTAGTCCTTTCTGGGATGCCTAGGTAGAGTGTTCCAATTGTCACAGAGCCTAGCGAAAGCAGCGCCTGGCAGACTCTGTTTGCAAGTGGATCGTCCTCAGTGACTGAAACAGAACTGCACTGCTACGGCACAATGTGCTTGTGATTCAGCCTGGGACACAGGATAGCTCTCTCACAGAAGCGAAAGCTAACCATTACATCCAGCCTGAAGACCAGTACATTTTACACACTTCACACTGCTCAGTATGTGCAAGAGCCATGGTCACCGAGACCTACCTAAGGTACTGATATACCGCTTCATCCTATGCAGAGGTCCCTGTGCCCACAGGAACTGCATGGAAGAACCCTGTGGGTCCGTGTGTTTCCTTGAGGTTTTCAGAAACTACTGAGGATAACCTTATGAGCTCAAGTTTGAAACCGGGCAACCCTGGCAAAACCTTCATTTCGTCCGTGGTAGGCGAGACAGGTGCGGTTTGAAAGCTGCCTGAAAATCACTCCTGCTGCCCATCTTCTCTTTGCTGCCTGACGGCATCACGAAAGAACTTGAGTGTAATCGTATGAGGCATGCTGGTCTCGGTTCCTTGCTGGGAGCTCCTCTAGGAGCACACTGGAGCCTGCTGGCAAAGAACTGGCACCCCTGTGCTCAAGTAAAATGCAGATTTCTCCCAAAGTAAGTTTAGCTATGCCCTAGTGGCGAAGAAGCATGTGTCAAAGGAAGGCTGCAACACTGTTACGTATTTCACAACTCACTGTGCACTCAACTTGGTTGTAACATCTGTGAAAAGGCACTGAATGCCTCCAAATCTTCTGCTGCGTTTGAGTCCCAGGACGCAAATGGGTTCGTTGGCTTTAAGGCTGTGAACGGGCAGCAGTAATGGCAAAGCCCTGCCCGGATCGCTCCAGAGCTCTCGTTTGTACAGCATTCAAACGGCTTCAGGAAGGCCGTTCCAAGCATCCTTACATTCCAGGCTGTCGTAGCCAGGAAGGCATTTGGATTCTTTTGAGAAACACCACTGTGCCTCACAAGTGAAACCTGCGGGCTCCTAAATACGTCTCCCTACGGCAGCCTGAAACTATATGTTTAGTTCCAGTATGAAAAAAACGGACAGCTTTACTTGAGACAATGCTGGACGTCTGGGACCATCCAGATTCACCAAGGCCTAACTTTTGCCCGGCGGGGGAATGCTCTTCTGCACGTACAGCACTCACCACGTGAAAACCTTTCTTAGCACAAGGAAGCAGTCTTACCCTAGTAGTAGAGAGGTAGGCAGAATCTTCAGATAAACCTGCTGTGTCATCAAGCTTGAAAGTCGGACACCGATGGGATCTTTCGTATTCCCCTGCAATGGAAGCTTCTTTCTTTGGGCTTCAAAGCTGCCTGAACAGCGCGAGGGGCCAGCTTCTCTTCACTGCAGGATTGTCGCTGTGGGCCAAGGCTGCGTTCTCTCAATGGCAATAATGTGCTAGCAATTGCTTTCTAGTAACTCATCCAACTGCACTCCAGATTCAGCTCCATTCAAATGAAAGGTGACCTAGGTCCTCAGGGTAAGGTCCAGTGTTTCACATCAGCAGAGTTGAGTGTGCAGTGGTAGCCACGAAGCCATACTCTGAAAAGGAGTGCCTTAAGTCTGCTGTGAGCCTGAGGACACATAGGGCAGTGTATCGTGCACCAGTTTCTCATGATGACCACTGTGTGCTAGAAGAGAGGCCGCTGGCTTCTGAGGAACCCTAGGCGCAGTAGGTGCCCGGGAGCACTCTTCACATTCATAGCAAGGGCAACGTACTCCTTTCCTGGATGCCTAGGTAGAGTGTTCCAATCGTCATAGAGCCTAGCGAAAGCAGCGCCTGGCAGACTCTCTTTGCAAGTGGATCGTCCTCAGTGACAGAAACAGAACTGCAGTGTTAATGCACAATGTGCTTGTGATTCAGTCTGGGACACAGGATAGCACTCTCACAGAATAGAAAGCTAACCTTTGCATCCAGCCTGAAGACCAGTACATTCTTCACTCTTCACACTGTTAAGTATGTGCAGGAGCCTTGATCACCGAGGCCTACCTAAGGTACTGAAATACTTACCCATTTCATCCTATGCAGAGGTCCCTGTGCCCACAGGAACTCCTTGGAAGAGCCCTGTGGGTCCCGTGTGTTTCCTTGAGGTAGTCAGAAACTACTGAGGATAACCTTATGAGCTCAAGTTTGAAACCGGGCAACCCTGGCAAAACCTTCACTTCGTCCGTGGTAGGCGAGACAGGTGCGGTTTGAAAGCTGCCTGAAACTCACTCCTGCGGCCCATCTTCTCTTTGCTGCCTGACGGCATCACGAAAGAACTTGAGTGTAATCGTATGAGGCATGCTGGTCTCGGTTCCTTGCTGGGAGCTCCTCCAGGAGCACACTGGAGCCTGCCGGGAAAGAACTGGCACCCCTGTGCTCAAGTAAAATGCAGATTTCTCCCAAAGTAAGTTTAGCTATGCCCTAGTGGCGAAGAAGTATGTGTTAAAGGAAGGCAGCAACGCTGTTAAGTATTTCACGACTCATTGTGCACTCACCTTGGGTGTAACATCTGTGAAAGGGAACTGAATGCCGTCCAAATCTTCTGCTGCGTTTGAGTTCCAGGAAAAATGGGTTCGTTGGTTTTAAAGCTGTGAACGTGCAGCTGTAATGGAAAGCCCTGCCCGGATCGCTCGACAGCTCTCGTTTGTACAGCATTCAAAGGGCTTCAGGAACGCCGTTCCAAGCAGCCTTACATTCCATGCTGGCGTAGCCAGGGAGGCATTTGGATTCTTCTGAGAAACACCACTGTGCCTCCCAAGTGAAACCTGTGGGCTCCCAAATACGTCTCCCTACGGCAGCCTGAAATTACATGTTTAGTTCCAGTATGAAAACAACGGACAGCTTTAGCTGTGACAATGCTGGACTTCTGGGACCATCCAGATTCACCAAGGCCTAACTGTTGCCCGGCGGGGGAATGCTCTTCTGCACGTACAGCACTCACCACGTGAAAACCTTTCTTACCACAAGGAAGCAGTCTTACCCTAGTAGTAGAGAGGTAGGCAGAATCTTCAGATAAACCTGCTGTGTCATCAAGCTTGAAAGTCGGACACCGATGGGAACGTTCATAGTCTCCTGCAATGGAAGCCACTTGCTTTGGGCTTCAAAGCTGCCTGAACAGCCCTAGGGGCCCTACTTCTCTTCACTGCAGGATGCTCGCGGTGGGCCAAGGCTGCGTTCTCTCAAAGGCAATAATGTACTGGCAATTGGTTTCTAAAAACTCATCCAACTGCACTCCAGATTCAGCTCCATACAAATGAAATGTGACCTAAGTCCTCAGCGTAAGGTCCAGTGTTTCACATCAGCAGAGTTGAGTGTGCAGTGGTAGCCACGAAGCCATACTCTGAAAAGGAGTGCCTTAACTCTGCTATGCCCCTGAGGACACATAGGGCAGTGTACGGTGCACCAGTTTCTCATGATGACCACTGTGTGCTAGAAGAGAGGCGGCTGGCTTCTGAGGAACCCTAGGCGCAGTAGTTGCCCGGGAGCACTCTTCACATTCATAGCAAGGGCAATGTAGTCCTTTCTGGGATGCCTAGGTAGAGTGTTCCAATTGTCACAGAGCCTAGCGAAAGCAGCGCCTGGCAGACTCTGTTTGCAAGTGGATCGTCCTCAGTGACTGAAACAGAACTGCACTGCTACGGCACAATGTGCTTGTGATTCAGCCTGGGACACAGGATAGCTCTCTCACAGAAGCGAAAGCTAACCATTACATCCAGCCTGAAGACCAGTACATTTTACACACTTCACACTGCTCAGTATGTGCAAGAGCCATGGTCACCGAGACCTACCTAAGGTACTGATATACCGCTTCATCCTATGCAGAGGTCCCTGTGCCCACAGGAACTGCATGGAAGAACCCTGTGGGTCCGTGTGTTTCCTTGAGGTTTTCAGAAACTACTGAGGATAACCTTATGAGCTCAAGTTTGAAACCGGGCAACCCTGGCAAAACCTTCATTTCGTCCGTGGTAGGCGAGACAGGTGCGGTTTGAAAGCTGCCTGAAAATCACTCCTGCTGCCCATCTTCTCTTTGCTGCCTGACGGCATCACGAAAGAACTTGAGTGTAATCGTATGAGGCATGCTGGTCTCGGTTCCTTGCTGGGAGCTCCTCTAGGAGCACACTGGAGCCTGCTGGCAAAGAACTGGCACCCCTGTGCTCAAGTAAAATGCAGATTTCTCCCAAAGTAAGTTTAGCTATGCCCTAGTGGCGAAGAAGCATGTGTCAAAGGAAGGCTGCAACACTGTTACGTATTTCACAACTCACTGTGCACTCAACTTGGTTGTAACATCTGTGAAAAGGCACTGAATGCCTCCAAATCTTCTGCTGCGTTTGAGTCCCAGGACGCAAATGGGTTCGTTGGCTTTAAGGCTGTGAACGGGCAGCAGTAATGGCAAAGCCCTGCCCGGATCGCTCCAGAGCTCTCGTTTGTACAGCATTCAAACGGCTTCAGGAAGGCCGTTCCAAGCATCCTTACATTCCAGGCTGTCGTAGCCAGGAAGGCATTTGGATTCTTTTGAGAAACACCACTGTGCCTCACAAGTGAAACCTGCGGGCTCCTAAATACGTCTCCCTACGGCAGCCTGAAACTATATGTTTAGTTCCAGTATGAAAAAAACGGACAGCTTTACTTGAGACAATGCTGGACGTCTGGGACCATCCAGATTCACCAAGGCCTAACTTTTGCCCGGCGGGGGAATGCTCTTCTGCACGTACAGCACTCACCACGTGAAAACCTTTCTTAGCACAAGGAAGCAGTCTTACCCTAGTAGTAGAGAGGTAGGCAGAATCTTCAGATAAACCTGCTGTGTCATCAAGCTTGAAAGTCGGACACCGATGGGATCTTTCGTATTCCCCTGCAATGGAAGCTTCTTTCTTTGGGCTTCAAAGCTGCCTGAACAGCGCGAGGGGCCAGCTTCTCTTCACTGCAGGATTGTCGCTGTGGGCCAAGGCTGCGTTCTCTCAATGGCAATAATGTGCTAGCAATTGCTTTCTAGTAACTCATCCAACTGCACTCCAGATTCAGCTCCATTCAAATGAAAGGTGACCTAGGTCCTCAGGGTAAGGTCCAGTGTTTCACATCAGCAGAGTTGAGTGTGCAGTGGTAGCCACGAAGCCATACTCTGAAAAGGAGTGCCTTAAGTCTGCTGTGAGCCTGAGGACACATAGGGCAGTGTATCGTGCACCAGTTTCTCATGATGACCACTGTGTGCTAGAAGAGAGGCCGCTGGCTTCTGAGGAACCCTAGGCGCAGTAGGTGCCCGGGAGCACTCTTCACATTCATAGCAAGGGCAACGTACTCCTTTCCTGGATGCCTAGGTAGAGTGTTCCAATCGTCATAGAGCCTAGCGAAAGCAGCGCCTGGCAGACTCTCTTTGCAAGTGGATCGTCCTCAGTGACAGAAACAGAACTGCAGTGTTAATGCACAATGTGCTTGTGATTCAGTCTGGGACACAGGATAGCACTCTCACAGAATAGAAAGCTAACCTTTGCATCCAGCCTGAAGACCAGTACATTCTTCACTCTTCACACTGTTAAGTATGTGCAGGAGCCTTGATCACCGAGGCCTACCTAAGGTACTGAAATACTTACCCATTTCATCCTATGCAGAGGTCCCTGTGCCCACAGGAACTCCTTGGAAGAGCCCTGTGGGTCCCGTGTGTTTCCTTGAGGTAGTCAGAAACTACTGAGGATAACCTTATGAGCTCAAGTTTGAAACCGGGCAACCCTGGCAAAACCTTCACTTCGTCCGTGGTAGGCGAGACAGGTGCGGTTTGAAAGCTGCCTGAAACTCACTCCTGCGGCCCATCTTCTCTTTGCTGCCTGACGGCATCACGAAAGAACTTGAGTGTAATCGTATGAGGCATGCTGGTCTCGGTTCCTTGCTGGGAGCTCCTCCAGGAGCACACTGGAGCCTGCCGGGAAAGAACTGGCACCCCTGTGCTCAAGTAAAATGCAGATTTCTCCCAAAGTAAGTTTAGCTATGCCCTAGTGGCGAAGAAGTATGTGTTAAAGGAAGGCAGCAACGCTGTTAAGTATTTCACGACTCATTGTGCACTCACCTTGGGTGTAACATCTGTGAAAGGGAACTGAATGCCGTCCAAATCTTCTGCTGCGTTTGAGTTCCAGGAAAAATGGGTTCGTTGGTTTTAAAGCTGTGAACGTGCAGCTGTAATGGAAAGCCCTGCCCGGATCGCTCGACAGCTCTCGTTTGTACAGCATTCAAAGGGCTTCAGGAACGCCGTTCCAAGCAGCCTTACATTCCATGCTGGCGTAGCCAGGGAGGCATTTGGATTCTTCTGAGAAACACCACTGTGCCTCCCAAGTGAAACCTGTGGGCTCCCAAATACGTCTCCCTACGGCAGCCTGAAATTACATGTTTAGTTCCAGTATGAAAACAACGGACAGCTTTAGCTGTGACAATGCTGGACTTCTGGGACCATCCAGATTCACCAAGGCCTAACTGTTGCCCGGCGGGGGAATGCTCTTCTGCACGTACAGCACTCACCACGTGAAAACCTTTCTTACCACAAGGAAGCAGTCTTACCCTAGTAGTAGAGAGGTAGGCAGAATCTTCAGATAAACCTGCTGTGTCATCAAGCTTGAAAGTCGGACACCGATGGGAACGTTCATAGTCTCCTGCAATGGAAGCCACTTGCTTTGGGCTTCAAAGCTGCCTGAACAGCCCTAGGGGCCCTACTTCTCTTCACTGCAGGATGCTCGCGGTGGGCCAAGGCTGCGTTCTCTCAAAGGCAATAATGTACTGGCAATTGGTTTCTAAAAACTCATCCAACTGCACTCCAGATTCAGCTCCATACAAATGAAATGTGACCTAAGTCCTCAGCGTAAGGTCCAGTGTTTCACATCAGCAGAGTTGAGTGTGCAGTGGTAGCCACGAAGCCATACTCTGAAAAGGAGTGCCTTAACTCTGCTATGCCCCTGAGGACACATAGGGCAGTGTACGGTGCACCAGTTTCTCATGATGACCACTGTGTGCTAGAAGAGAGGCGGCTGGCTTCTGAGGAACCCTAGGCGCAGTAGTTGCCCGGGAGCACTCTTCACATTCATAGCAAGGGCAATGTAGTCCTTTCTGGGATGCCTAGGTAGAGTGTTCCAATTGTCACAGAGCCTAGCGAAAGCAGCGCCTGGCAGACTCTGTTTGCAAGTGGATCGTCCTCAGTGACTGAAACAGAACTGCACTGCTACGGCACAATGTGCTTGTGATTCAGTCTGGGACACAGGATAGCTCTCTCACAGAAGCGAAAGCTAACCATTACATCCAGCCTGAAGACCAGTACATTTTACACACTTCACACTGTTAAGTATGTGCAAGAGCCATGGTCACCGAGACCTACCTAAGGTAATGAAATACCGCTTCATCCTATGCAGAGGTCCCTGTGCCCACAGGAACTGCATGGAAGAGCCCTGTGGGTCCGTGTGTTTCCTTGAGGTAGTCAGAAACTACTGAGGATAACCTTATGAGCTCAAGTTTGAAACCGGGCAACCCTGGCAAAACCTTCATTTCGTCCGTGGTAGGCGAGACAGGTGCGGTTTGAAAGCTGCCTGAAAATCACTCCTGCTGCCCATCTTCTCTTTGCTGCCTGACGGCATCACGAAAGAACTTGAGTGTAATCGTATGAGGCATGCTGGTCTCGGTTCCTTGCTGGGAGCTCCTCTAGGAGCACACTGGAGCCTGCTGGCAAAGAACTGGCACCCCTGTGCTCACGTAAAATGCAGATTTCTCCCAAAGTAAGTTTAGCTATGCCCTAGTGGCGAAGAAGCATGTGTTAAAGGAAGGCTGCAACACTGTTACGTATTTCACAACTCACTGTGCACTCAACTTGGTTGTAACATCTGTGAAAAGACACTGAATGCCTCCAAATCTTCTGCTGCGTTTGAGTCCCAGGACGCAAATGGGTTCGTTGGCTTTAAGGCTGTGAACGGGCAGCAGTAATGGCAAAGCCCTGCCCGGATCGCTCCAGAGCTCTCGTTTGTACAGCATTCAAACGGCTTCAGGAAGGCCGTTCCAAGCATCCTTACATTCCAGGCTGTCGTAGCCAGGAAGGCATTTGGATTCTTTTGAGAAACACCACTGTGCCTCACAAGTGAAACCTGCGGGCTCCTAAATACGTCTCCCTACGGCAGCCTGAAACTATATGTTTAGTTCCAGTATGAAAAAAACGGACAGCTTTACTTGAGACAATGCTGGACGTCTGGGACCATCCAGATTCACCAAGGCCTAACTTTTGCCCGGCGGGGGAATGCTCTTCTGCACGTACAGCACTCACCACGTGAAAACCTTTCTTAGCACAAGGAAGCAGTCTTACCCTAGTAGTAGAGAGGTAGGCAGAATCTTCAGATAAACCTGCTGTGTCATCAAGCTTGAAAGTCGGACACCGATGGGATCTTTCGTATTCCCCTGCAATGGAAGCTTCTTTCTTTGGGCTTCAAAGCTGCCTGAACAGCGCGAGGGGCCAGCTTCTCTTCACTGCAGGATTGTTGCTGTGGGCCAAGGTTGCGTTCTCACAAAGGCAATAATGTATTGGCAATTAGTTTCTAAAAACTCATCCAACTGCACTCCAGATTCAGCTCCATACAAATGAAATGTGACCTAAATCCTCAGCGTAAGGTCCAGTGTTTCACATCAGCAGAGTTGAGTGTGCAGTGGTAGCCACGAAGCCATACTCTGAAAAGGAGTGCCTTAACTCTGCTATGCCCCTGAGGACACATAGGGCAGTGTATCGTGCACCAGGTTCTCATGATGACCACTGTGTGCTAGAAGAGAGGCCGCTGGCTTCTGAGGAACCCCAGGCGCAGTAGGTGCCCGGGAGCACTCTTCACATTCATAGCAAGGGCAACGTACTCCTTTCTGGGATGCCTAGGTAGAGTGTTCCAATCGTCATAGAGCCTAGCGAAAGCAGCGCCTGGCAGACTCTCTTTGAAAGTGGATCGTCCTCAGTGACAGAAACAGAACTGCAGTGTTACTGCACAATGTGCTTGTGATTCAGTCTGGGACACAGGATAGCACTCTCACAGAATAGAAAGCTATCCTTTGCATCCAGCCTGAAGACCAGTACATTCTTCACTCTTCACACTGTTAAGTATGTGCAGGAGCCTTGATCACCGAGGCCTACCTAAGGTACTGAAATACTTACCCATTTCATCCTATGCAGAGGTCCCTGTGCCCACAGGAACTCCTTGGAAGAGCCCTGTGGGTCCCGTGTGTTTCCTTGAGGTAGTCAGAAACTACTGAGGATAACCTTATGAGCTCAAGTTTGAAACCGGGCAACCCTGGCAAAACCTTCATTTCGTCCGTGGTAGGCGAGACAGGTGCGGTTTGAAAGCTGCCTGAAACTCACTCCTGCGGCCCATCTTCTCTTTGCTGCCTGACGGCATCACGAAAGAACTTGATTGTAATCGTATGAGGCATGCTGGTCTCGGTTCCTTGCTGGGAGCTCCTCTAGGAGCACACTGGAGCCTGCTGGCAAAGAACTGGCACCCCTGTGCTCAAGTAAAATGCAGATTTCTCCCAAAGTAAGTTTAGCTATGCCCTAGTGGCAAAGAAGCATGTGTTAAAGGAAGGCTGCAACACTGTTACGTATTTCACAACTCACTGTGCACTCAACTTGGTTGTAACATCTGTGAAAAGGCACTGAATGCCTCCAAATCTTCTGCTGCGTTTGAGTCCCAGGACGCAAATGGGTTCGTTGGCTTTAAGGCTGTGAACGGGCAGCAGTAATGGCAAAGCCCTGCCCGGATCGCTCGACAGCTCTCGTTTGTACAGCATTCAAACGGCTTCAGGAAGGCCGTTCCAAGCATCCTTACATTCCAGGCTGTCGTAGCCAGGAAGGCATTTGGATTCTTTTGAGAAACACCACTGTGCCTCACAAGTGAAACCTGCGGGCTCCTAAATACGTCTCCCTACGGCAGCCTGAAACTATATGTTTAGTTCCAGTATGAAAAAAACGGACAGCTTTACTTGAGACAATGCTGGACGTCTGGGACCATCCAGATTCACTAAGGCCTAACTTTTGCCCGGTGGGGGAATGCTCTTCTGCACGTACAGCACTCACCACGTGAAAACCTTTCTTAGCACAAGGAAGCAATCTTACCCTAGTAGTAGAGAGGTGGGCAGAATCTTCAGATAAACCTGCTGTGTCATCAAACTTGAAAGTCGGACACCGATGGGATCTTTCGTATTCCCCTGCAATGGAAGCTTCTTTCTTTGGGCTTCAAAGCTGCCTGAACAGCGCGAGGGGCCAGCTTCTCTTCACTGCAGGATTGTTGCTGTGGGCCAAGGTTGCGTTCTCACAAAGGCAATAATGTACTGGCAATTGGTTTCTAAAAACTCATCCAACTGCACTCCAGATTCAGCTCCATACAAATGAAATGTGACCTAAGTCCTCAGGGTAAGGTCCAGTGTTTCACATCAGCAGAGTTGAGTGTGCAGTGGTAGCCACGAAGCCATACTCTGAAAAGGAGTGCCTTAACTCTGCTATGCCCCTGAGGACACATAGGGCAGTGTATCGTGCACCAGGTTCTCATGATGACCACTGTGTGCTAGAAGAGAGGCCGCTGGCTTCTGAGGAACCCTAGGCGCAGTAGGTGCCCGGGAGCACTCTTCACATTCATAGCAAGGGCAACGTACTCCTTTCTGGGATGCCTAGGTAGAGTGTTCCAATCGTCATAGAGCCTAGCGAAAGCAGCGCCTGGCAGACTCTCTTTGCAAGTGGATCGTCCTCAATGACAGAAACAGAACTGCAGTGTTACTGCACAATGTGCTTGTGATTCAGTCTGGGACACAGGATAGCACTCTCACAGAATAGAAAGCTAACCTTTGCATCCAGCCTGAAGACCAGTACATTCTTCACTCTTCACACTGTTAAGTATGTGCAGGAGCCTTGATCACCGAGGCCTACCTAAGGTACTGAAATACTTACCCATTTCATCCTATGCAGAGGTCCCTGTGCCCACAGGAACTCCTTGGAAGAGCCCTGTGGGTCCCGTGTGTTTCCTTGAGGTAGTCAGAAACTACTGAGGATAACCTTATGAGCTCAAGTTTGAAACCGGGCAACCCTGGCAAAACCTTCATTTCGTCCGTGGTAGGCGAGACAGGTGCGGATTGAAAGCTGCCTGAAACTCACTCCTGCGGCCCATCTTCTCTTTGCTGCCTGACGGCATCACGAAAGAACTTGAGTGTAATCGTATGAGGCATGCTGGTCTCGGTTCCTTGCTGGGAGCTCCTGTAGGAGCACACTGGAGCCTGCTGGCAAAGAACTGGCACCCCTGTGCTCAAGTAAAATGCAGATTTCTCCCAAAGTAAGTTTAGCTATGCCCTAGTGGCGAAGAAGCATGTGTTAAAGGAAGGCTGCAACACTGTTACGTATTTCACGACTCATTGTGCACTCACTTTGGGTGTAACATCTGTGAAAGGGCACTGAATGCCGTCCAAATCTTCTGCTGCGTTTGAGTTCCAGGAAAAATGGGTTCGTTAGTTTTAAAGCTGTGAACGTGCAGCTGTAATGGAAAGCCCTGCCCGAATCGCTCGACAGCTCTCGTTTGTGCAGCATTCAAAGGGCTTCAGGAACGCCGTTCCAAGCAGCCTTACATTCCATGCTGGCGTAGCCAGGGAGGCATTTGGATTCTTCTGAGAAACACCACTGTGCCTCACAAGTGAAACCTGCGGGCTCCTAAATACGTCTCCCTACGGCAGCCTGAAACTATATGTTTAGTTCCAGTATGAAAAAAACGGACAGCTTTACTTGAGACAATGCTGGACGTCTGAGACCACCCAGATTCACCAAGGCCTAACTTTTGCCCGGCGGGGGAATGCTCTTCTGCACGTACAGCACTCACCACGTGAAAACCTTTCCTAGCACAAGGAAGCAGTCTTACCCTAGTAGTAGAGAGGTAGGCAGAATCTTCAGATAAACCTGCTGTGTCATCAAGCTTGAAAGTCGGACACCGATGGGATCTTTCGTATTCCCCTGCAATGGAAGCTTCTTTCTTTGGGCTTCAAAGCTGCCTGAACAGCGCGAGGGGCCAGCTTCTCTTCACTGCAGGATTGTCGCTGTGGGCCAAGGCTGCGTTCTCTCAATGGCAATAATGTGCTAGCAATTGCTTTCTAGTAACTCATCCAACTGCACTCCAGATTCAGCTCCATTCAAATGAAAGGTGACCTAGGTCCTCAGGGTAAGGTCCAGTGTTTCACATCAGCAGAGTTGAGTGTGCAGTGGTAGCCACGAAGCCATACTCTGAAAAGGAGTGCCTTAACTCTGCTGTGAGCCTGAGGACACATAGGGCAGTGTATCGTGCACCAGTTTCTCAAGATGACCACTGTGTGCTAGAAGAGAGGCCGCTGGCTTCTGAGGAACCCTAGGCGCAGTAGGTGCCCGGGAGCACTCTTCACATTCATAGCAAGGGCAACGTACTCCTTTCTGGGATGCCTAGGTAGAGTGTTCCAATCGTCGTAGAGCCTAGCGAAAGCAGCGCCTGGCAGACTCTCTTTGCAAGTGGATCGTCCTCAGTGACAGAAACAGAACTGCAGTGTTAATGCACAATGTGCTTGTGATTCAGTCTGGGACACAGGATAGCACTCTCACAGAATAGAAAGCTAACCTTTGCATCCAGCCTGAAGACCAGTACATTCTTCACTCTTCACACTGTTAAGTATGTGCAGGAGCCTTGATCACCGAGGCCTACCTAAGGTACTGAAATACTTACCCATTTCATCCTATGCAGAGGTCCCTGTGCCCACAGGAACTCCTTGGAAGAGCCCTGTGGGTCCCGTGTGTTTCCTTGAGGTAGTCAGAAACTACTGAGGATAACCTTATGAGCTCAAGTTTGAAACCGGGCAACCCTGGCAAAACCTTCATTTCGTCCGTGGTAGGCGAGACAGGTGCGGATTGAAAGCTGCCTGAAACTCACTCCTGCGGCCCATCTTCTCTTTGCTGCCTGACGGCATCACGAAAGAACTTGAGTGTAATCGTATGAGGCATGCTGGTCTCGGTTCCTTGCTAGGAGTTCCTCCAGGAGCACAATGGAGCTTGCCGGGAAAGAACTGGCACCCCTGTGCTCAAGTAAAATGCAGATTTCTCCCAAAGTAAGTTTAGCTATGCCCTAGTGGCGAAGAAGCATGTGTTAAAGGAAGGCTGCAACACTGTTACGTATTTCACGACTCATTGTGCACTCACCTTGGGTGTAACATCTGTGAAAGGGCACTGAATGCCGTCCAAACCTTCTGCTGCGTTTGAGTTCCAGGAAAAATGGGTTCCTTGGTTTTAAACCTGTGAACGTGCAGCTGTAATGGAAAGCCCTGCCCGGATCGCTCGACAGCTCTCGTTTGTACAGCATTCAAAGGGCTTCAGGAACGCCGTTCCAAGCAGCCTTACATTCCATGCTGGCGTACCCAGGGAGGCATTTGGATTCTTCTGAGAAACACCACTGTGCCTCACAAGTGAAACCTGTGGGCTCCCAAATACGTCTCCCTACGGCAGCCTGAAATTACATGTTTAGTTCCAGTATGAAAACAACGGACAGCTTTAGCTGTGACAATGCTGGACTTCTGGGACCATCCAGATTCACCAAGGCCTAACTGTTGCCCGGCGGGGGAATGCTCTTCTGCACGTACAGCACTCACCACGTGAAAACCTTTCTTACCACAAGGAAGCAGTCTTACCCTAGTAGTAGAGAGGTAGGCAGAATCTTCAGATAAACCTGCTGTGTCATCAAGCTTGAAAGTCGGACACCGATGGGAACGTTCATAGTCTCCTGCAATGGAAGCCACTTGCTTTGGGCTACAAAGCTGCCTGAACAGCCCTAGGGGCCCTACTTCTCTTCACTGCAGGATGCTCGCTGTGGGCCAAGGCTGCGTTCTCTCAAAGGCAATAATGTACTGGCAATTGGTTTCTAAAAACTCATCCAACTGCACTCCAGATTCAGCTCCATACAAATGAAAGGTGACCTAAGTCCTCAGCGTAAGGTCCAGTGTTTCACATCAGCAGAGTTGAGTGTGCAGTGGTAGCCGCGAAGCCATACTCTGAAAAGGAGTGCCTTAACTCTGCTATGCCCCTGAGGACACATAGGGCAGTGTATGGTGCACCAGTTTCTCATGATGACCACTGTGTGCTAGAAGAGAGGCGGCTGGCTTCTGAGGAACCCTAGGCGCAGTAGTTGCCCGGGAGCACTCTTCACATTCATAGCAAGGGCAATGTAGTCCTTTCTGGGATGCCTAGGTAGAGTGCTCCAATCGTCACAGAGCCTAGTGAAAGCAGCGCCTGGCAGACTCTGTTTTCAAGTGGATCGTCCTCAGTGACTGAAACAGAACTGCAGTGCTACGGCACAATGTGCTTGTGATTCAGTCTGGGACACAGGATAGCTCTCTCACAGAAGCGAAAGCTAACCATTACATCCAGCCTGAAGACCAGTACATTTTACACACTTCACACTGTTAAGTATGTGCAAGAGCCATGGTCACCGAGACCTACCTAAGGTACTGAAATACCGCTTCATCCTATGCAGAGGTCCCTGTGCCCACAGAACTGCATGGAAGAGCCCTGTGGGTCCGTGTGTTTCCTTGAGGTAGTCAGAAACTACTGAGGATAACCTTATGAGCTCAAGTTTGAAACCGGGCAACCCTGGCAAAACCTTCATTTCGTCCGTGGTAGGTGAGACAGGTGCGGTTTGAAAGCTGCCTGAAACTCACTCCTGCGGCCCATCTTCTCTTTGCTGCCTGACGGCATCACGAAAGAACTTGAGTGTAATCGTATGAGGCATGCTGGTCTCGGTTCCTTGCTGGGAGCTCCTCTAGGAGCACACTGGAGCCTGCTGGCAAAGAACTGGCACCCCTGTGCTCAAGTAAAATGCAGATTTCTCCCAAAGTAAGTTTAGCTATGCCCTAGTGGCGAAGAAGCATGTGTTAAAGGAAGGCTGCAACACTGTTACGTATTTCACAACTCACTGTGCACTCAACTTGGTTGTAACATCTGTGAAAAGGCACTGAATGCCTCCAAATCTTCTGCTGCGTTTGAGTCCCAGGACGCAAATGGGTTCGTTGGCTTTAAGGCTGTGAACGGGCAGCAGTAATGGCAAAGCCCTGCCCGGATCGCTCGACAGCTCTCGTTTGTACAGCATTCAAACGGCTTCAGGAAGGCCGTTCCAAGCATCCTTACATTCCAGGCTGTCGTAGCCAGGAAGGCATTTGGATTCTTTTGAGAAACACCACTGTGCCTCACAAGTGAAACCTGCGGGCTCCTAAATACGTCTCCCTACGGCAGCCTGAAACTATATGTTTAGTTCCAGTATGAAAAAAACGGACAGCTTTACTTGAGACAATGCTGGACGTCTGGGACCATCCAGATTCACCAAGGCCTAACTTTTGCCCGGCGGGGGAATGCTCTTCTGCACGTACAGCACTCACCACTTGAAAACCTTTCTTAGCACAAGGAAGCAGTCTTACCCTAGTAGTAGAGAGGTAGGCAGAATCTTCAGATAAACCTGCTGTGTCATCAAGCTTGAAAGTCGGACACCGATGGGATCTTTCGTATTCCCCTGCAATGGAAGCTTCTTTCTTTGGGCTTCAAAGCTGCCTGAACAGCGCGAGGGGCCAGCTTCTCTTCACTGCAGGATTGTCGCTGTGGGCCAAGGCTGCGTTCTCTCAATGGCAATAATGTGCTAGCAATTGCTTTCTAGTAACTCATCCAACTGCACTCCAGATTCAGCTCCATTCAAATGAAAGGTGACCTAGGTCCTCAGGGTAAGGTCCAGTGTTTCACATCAGCAGAGTTGAGTGTGCAGTGGTAGCCACGAAGCCATACTCTGAAAAGGAGTGCCTTAACTCTGCTGTGAGCCTGAGGACACATAGGGCAGTGTATCGTGCACCAGTTTCTCAAGATGACCACTGTGTGCTAGAAGAGAGGCCGCTGGCTTCTGAGGAACCCTAGGCGCAGTAGGTGCCCGGGAGCACTCTTCACATTCATAGCAAGGGCAACGTACTCCTTTCTGGGATGCCTAGGTAGAGTGTTCCAATCGTCGTAGAGCCTAGCGAAAGCAGCGCCTGGCAGACTCTCTTTGCAAGTGGATCGTCCTCAGTGACAGAAACAGAACTGCAGTGTTAATGCACAATGTGCTTGTGATTCAGTCTGGGACACAGGATAGCACTCTCACAGAATAGAAAGCTAACCTTTGCATCCAGCCTGAAGACCAGTACATTCTTCACTCTTCACACTGTTAAGTATGTGCAGGAGCCTTGATCACCGAGGCCTACCTAAGGTACTGAAATACTTACCCATTTCATCCTATGCAGAGGTCCCTGTGCCCACAGGAACTCCTTGGAAGAGCCCTGTGGGTCCCGTGTGTTTCCTTGAGGTAGTCAGAAACTACTGAGGATAACCTTATGAGCTCAAGTTTGAAACCGGGCAACCCTGGCAAAACCTTCATTTCGTCCGTGGTAGGCGAGACAGGTGCGGATTGAAAGCTGCCTGAAACTCACTCCTGCGGCCCATCTTCTCTTTGCTGCCTGACGGCATCACGAAAGAACTTGAGTGTAATCGTATGAGGCATGCTGGTCTCGGTTCCTTGCTAGGAGTTCCTCCAGGAGCACAATGGAGCTTGCCGGGAAAGAACTGGCACCCCTGTGCTCAAGTAAAATGCAGATTTCTCCCAAAGTAAGTTTAGCTATGCCCTAGTGGCGAAGAAGCATGTGTTAAAGGAAGGCTGCAACACTGTTACGTATTTCACGACTCATTGTGCACTCACCTTGGGTGTAACATCTGTGAAAGGGCACTGAATGCCGTCCAAACCTTCTGCTGCGTTTGAGTTCCAGGAAAAATGGGTTCCTTGGTTTTAAACCTGTGAACGTGCAGCTGTAATGGAAAGCCCTGCCCGGATCGCTCGACAGCTCTCGTTTGTACAGCATTCAAAGGGCTTCAGGAACGCCGTTCCAAGCAGCCTTACATTCCATGCTGGCGTACCCAGGGAGGCATTTGGATTCTTCTGAGAAACACCACTGTGCCTCACAAGTGAAACCTGTGGGCTCCCAAATACGTCTCCCTACGGCAGCCTGAAATTACATGTTTAGTTCCAGTATGAAAACAACGGACAGCTTTAGCTGTGACAATGCTGGACTTCTGGGACCATCCAGATTCACCAAGGCCTAACTGTTGCCCGGCGGGGGAATGCTCTTCTGCACGTACAGCACTCACCACGTGAAAACCTTTCTTACCACAAGGAAGCAGTCTTACCCTAGTAGTAGAGAGGTAGGCAGAATCTTCAGATAAACCTGCTGTGTCATCAAGCTTGAAAGTCGGACACCGATGGGAACGTTCATAGTCTCCTGCAATGGAAGCCACTTGCTTTGGGCTTCAAAGCTGCCTGAACAGCCCTAGGGGCCCTACTTCTCTTCACTGCAGGATGCTCGCTGTGGGCCAAGGCTGCGTTCTCTCAAAGGCAATAATGTACTGGCAATTGGTTTCTAAAAACTCATCCAACTGCACTCCAGATTCAGCTCCATACAAATGAAAGGTGACCTAAGTCCTCAGCGTAAGGTCCAGTGTTTCACATCAGCAGAGTTGAGTGTGCAGTGGTAGCCGCGAAGCCATACTCTGAAAAGGAGTGCCTTAACTCTGCTATGCCCCTGAGGACACATAGGGCAGTGTATGGTGCACCAGTTTCTCATGATGACCACTGTGTGCTAGAAGAGAGGCGGCTGGCTTCTGAGGAACCCTAGGCGCAGTAGTTGCCCGGGAGCACTCTTCACATTCATAGCAAGGGCAATGTAGTCCTTTCTGGGATGCCTAGGTAGAGTGCTCCAATCGTCACAGAGCCTAGTGAAAGCAGCGCCTGGCAGACTCTGTTTGCAAGTGGATCGTCCTCAGTGACTGAAACAGAACTGCACTGCTACGGCACAATGTGCTTGTGATTCAGTCTGGGACACAGGATAGCTCTCTCACAGAAGCGAAAGCTAACCATTACATCCAGCCTGAAGACCAGTACATTTTACACACTTCACACTGTTAAGTATGTGCAAGAGCCATGGTCACCGAGACCTACCTAAGGTACTGAAATACCGCTTCATCCTATGCAGAGGTCCCTGTGCCCACAGAACTGCATGGAAGAGCCCTGTGGGTCCGTGTGTTTCCTTGAGGTAGTCAGAAACTACTGAGGATAACCTTATGAGCTCAAGTTTGAAACCGGGCAACCCTGGCAAAACCTTCATTTCGTCCGTGGTAGGCGAGACAGGTGCGGTTTGAAAGCTGCCTGAAAATCACTCCTGCTGCCCATCTTCTCTTTGCTGCCTGACGGCATCACGAAAGAACTTGAGTGTAATCGTATGAGGCATGCTGGTCTCGGTTCCTTGCTGGGAGCTCCTCTAGGAGCACACTGGAGCCTGCTGGCAAAGAACTGGCACCCCTGTGCTCAAGTAAAATGCAGATTTCTCCCAAAGTAAGTTTAGCTATGCCCTAGTGGCGAAGAAGCATGTGTTAAAGGAAGGCTGCAACACTGTTACGTATTTCACAACTCACTGTGCACTCAACTTGGTTGTAACATCTGTGAAAAGGCACTGAATGCCTCCAAATCTTCTGCTGCGTTTGAGTCCCAGGACGCAAATGGGTTCGTTGGCTTTAAGGCTGTGAACGGGCAGCAGTAATGGCAAAGCCCTGCCCGGATCGCTCGACAGCTCTCGTTTGTACAGCATTCAAACGGCTTCAGGAAGGCCGTTCCAAGCATCCTTGCATTCCAGGCTGTCGTAGCCAGGAAGGCATTTGGATTCTTTTGAGAAACACCACTGTGCCTCACAAGTGAAACCTGCGGGCTCCTAAATACGTCTCCCTACGGCAGCCTGAAACTATATGTTTAGTTCCAGTATGAAAAAAACGGACAGCTTTACTTGAGACAATGCTGGACGTCTGGGACCATCCAGATTCACTAAGGCCTAACTTTTGCCCGGTGGGGGAATGCTCTTCTGCACGTACAGCACTCACCACGTGAAAACCTTTCTTAGCACAAGGAAGCAATCTTACCCTAGTAGTAGAGAGGTGGGCAGAATCTTCAGATAAACCTGCTGTGCCATCAAGCTTGAAAGTCGGACACCGATGGGATCTTTCGTATTCCCCTGCAATGGAAGCTTCTTTCTTTGGGCTTCAAAGCTGCCTGAACAGCGCGAGGGGCCAGCTTCTCTTCACTGCAGGATTGTTGCTGTGGGCCAAGGTTGCGTTCTCACAAAGGCAATAATGTACTGGCAATTGGTTTCTAAAAACTCATCCAACTGCACTCCAGATTCAGCTCCATACAAATGAAATGTGACCTAAGTCCTCAGCGTAAGGTCCAGTGTTTCACATCAGCAGAGTTGAGTGTGCAGTGGTAGCCACGAAGCCATACTCTGAAAAGGAGTGCCTTAACTCTGCTATGCCCCTGAGGACACATAGGGCAGTGTATCGTGCACCAGGTTCTCATGATGACCACTGTGTGCTAGAAGAGAGGCCGCTGGCTTCTGAGGAACCCTAGGCGCAGTAGGTGCCCGGGAGCACTCTTCACATTCATAGCAAGGGCAACGTACTCCTTTCTGGGATGCCTAGGTAGAGTGTTCCAATCGTCATAGAGCCTAGCGAAAGCAGCGCCTGGCAGACTCTCTTTGCAAGTGGATCGTCCTCAATGACAGAAACAGAACTGCAGTGTTACTGCACAATGTGCTTGTGATTCAGTCTGGGACACAGGATAGCACTCTCACAGAATAGAAAGCTAACCTTTGCATCCAGCCTGAAGACCAGTACATTCTTCACTCTTCACACTGTTAAGTATGTGCAGGAGCCTTGATCACCGAGGCCTACCTAAGGTACTGAAATACTTACCCATTTCATCCTATGCAGAGGTCCCTGTGCCCACAGGAACTCCTTGGAAGAGCCCTGTGGGTCCCGTGTGTTTCCTTGAGGTAGTCAGAAACTACTGAGGATAACCTTATGAGCTCAAGTTTGAAACCGGGCAACCCTGGCAAAACCTTCATTTCGTCCGTGGTAGGCGAGACAGGTGCGGATTGAAAGCTGCCTGAAACTCACTCCTGCGGCCCATCTTCTCTTTGCTGCCTGACGGCATCACGAAAGAACTTGAGTGTAATCGTATGAGGCATGCTGGTCTCGGTTCCTTGCTGGGAGCTCCTGTAGGAGCACACTGGAGCCTGCTGGCAAAGAACTGGCACCCCTGTGCTCAAGTAAAATGCAGATTTCTCCCAAAGTAAGTTTAGCTATGCCCTAGTGGCGAAGAAGCATGTGTTAAAGGAAGGCTGCAACACTGTTACGTATTTCACGACTCATTGTGCACTCACTTTGGGTGTAACATCTGTGAAAGGGCACTGAATGCCGTCCAAATCTTCTGCTGCGTTTGAGTTCCAGGAAAAATGGGTTCGTTGGTTTTAAAGCTGTGAACGTGCAGCTGTAATGGAAAGCCCTGCCCGAATCGCTCGACAGCTCTCGTTTGTGCAGCATTCAAAGGGCTTCAGGAACGCCGTTCCAAGCAGCCTTACATTCCATGCTGGCGTAGCCAGGGAGGCATTTGGATTCTTCTGAGAAACACCACTGTGCCTCACAAGTGAAACCTGCGGGCTCCTAAATACGTCTCCCTACGGCAGCCTGAAACTATATGTTTAGTTCCAGTATGAAAAAAACGGACAGCTTTACTTGAGACAATGCTGGACGTCTGAGACCACCCAGATTCACCAAGGCCTAACTTTTGCCCGGCGGGGGAATGCTCTTCTGCACGTACAGCACTCACCACGTGAAAACCTTTCTTAGCACAAGGAAGCAGTCTTACCCTAGTAGTAGAGAGGTAGGCAGAATCTTCAGATAAACCTGCTGTGTCATCAAGCTTGAAAGTCGGACACCGATGGGATCTTTCGTATTCCCCTGCAATGGAAGCTTCTTTCTTTGGGCTTCAAAGCTGCCTGAACAGCGCGAGGGGCCAGCTTCTCTTCACTGCAGGATTGTCGCTGTGGGCCAAGGCTGCGTTCTCTCAATGGCAATAATGTGCTAGCAATTGCTTTCTAGTAACTCATCCAACTGCACTCCAGATTCAGCTCCATTCAAATGAAAGGTGACCTAGGTCCTCAGGGTAAGGTCCAGTGTTTCACATCAGCAGAGTTGAGTGTGCAGTGGTAGCCACGAAGCCATACTCTGAAAAGGAGTGCCTTAACTCTGCTGTGAGCCTGAGGACACATAGGGCAGTGTATCGTGCACCAGTTTCTCAAGATGACCACTGTGTGCTAGAAGAGAGGCCGCTGGCTTCTGAGGAACCCTAGGCGCAGTAGGTGCCCGGGAGCACTCTTCACATTCATAGCAAGGGCAACGTACTCCTTTCTGGGATGCCTAGGTAGAGTGTTCCAATCGTCGTAGAGCCTAGCGAAAGCAGCGCCTGGCAGACTCTCTTTGCAAGTGGATCGTCCTCAGTGACAGAAACAGAACTGCAGTGTTAATGCACAATGTGCTTGTGATTCAGTCTGGGACACAGGATAGCACTCTCACAGAATAGAAAGCTAACCTTTGCATCCAGCCTGAAGACCAGTACATTCTTCACTCTTCACACTGTTAAGTATGTGCAGGAGCCTTGATCACCGAGGCCTACCTAAGGTACTGAAATACTTACCCATTTCATCCTATGCAGAGGTCCCTGTGCCCACAGGAACTCCTTGGAAGAGCCCTGTGGGTCCCGTGTGTTTCCTTGAGGTAGTCAGAAACTACTGAGGATAACCTTATGAGCTCAAGTTTGAAACCGGGCAACCCTGGCAAAACCTTCATTTCGTCCGTGGTAGGCGAGACAGGTGCGGATTGAAAGCTGCCTGAAACTCACTCCTGCGGCCCATCTTCTCTTTGCTGCCTGACGGCATCACGAAAGAACTTGAGTGTAATCGTATGAGGCATGCTGGTCTCGGTTCCTTGCTAGGAGTTCCTCCAGGAGCACAATGGAGCTTGCCGGGAAAGAACTGGCACCCCTGTGCTCAAGTAAAATGTAGATTTCTCCCAAAGTAAGTTTAGCTATGCCCTAGTGGCGAAGAAGCATGTGTTAAAGGAAGGCTGCAACACTGTTACGTATTTCACGACTCATTGTGCACTCACCTTGGGTGTAACATCTGTGAAAGGGCACTGAATGCCGTCCAAACCTTCTGCTGCGTTTGAGTTCCAGGAAAAATGGGTTCCTTGGTTTTAAACCTGTGAACGTGCAGCTGTAATGGAAAGCCCTGCCCGGATCGCTCGACAGCTCTCGTTTGTACAGCATTCAAAGGGCTTCAGGAACGCCGTTCCAAGCAGCCTTACATTCCATGCTGGCGTAGCCAGGGAGGCATTTGGATTCTTCTGAGAAACACCACTGTGCCTCACAAGTGAAACCTGTGGGCTCCCAAATACGTCTCCCTACGGCAGCCTGAAATTACATGTTTAGTTCCAGTATGAAAACAACGGACAGCTTTAGCTGTGACAATGCTGGACTTCTGGGACCATCCAGATTCACCAAGGCCTAACTGTTGCCCGGCGGGGGAATGCTCTTCTGCACGTACAGCACTCACCACGTGAAAACCTTTCTTACCACAAGGAAGCAGTCTTACCCTAGTAGTAGAGAGGTAGGCAGAATCTTCAGATAAACCTGCTGTGTCATCAAGCTTGAAAGTCGGACACCGATGGGAACGTTCATAGTCTCCTGCAATGGAAGCCACTTGCTTTGGGCTACAAAGCTGCCTGAACAGCCCTAGGGGCCCTACTTCTCTTCACTGCAGGATGCTCGCTGTGGGCCAAGGCTGCGTTCTCTCAAAGGCAATAATGTACTGGCAATTGGTTTCTAAAAACTCATCCAACTGCACTCCAGATTCAGCTCCATACAAATGAAAGGTGACCTAAGTCCTCAGCGTAAGGTCCAGTGTTTCACATCAGCAGAGTTGAGTGTGCAGTGGTAGCCGCGAAGCCATACTCTGAAAAGGAGTGCCTTAACTCTGCTATGCCCCTGAGGACACATAGGGCAGTGTATGGTGCACCAGTTTCTCATGATGACCACTGTGTGCTAGAAGAGAGGCGGCTGGCTTCTGAGGAACCCTAGGCGCAGTAGTTGCCCGGGAGCACTCTTCACATTCATAGCAAGGGCAATGTAGTCCTTTCTGGGATGCCTAGGTAGAGTGTTCCAATTGTCACAGAGCCTAGCGAAAGCAGCGCCTGGCAGACTCTGTTTGCAAGTGGATCGTCCTCAGTGACTGAAACAGAACTGCACTGCTACGGCACAATGTGCTTGTGATTCAGTCTGGGACACAGGATAGCTCTCTCACAGAAGCGAAAGCTAACCATTACATCCAGCCTGAAGACCAGTACATTTTACACACTTCACACTGTTAAGTATGTGCAAGAGCCATGGTCACCGAGACCTACCTAAGGTACTGAAATACCGCTTCATCCTATGCAGAGGTCCCTGTGCCCACAGAACTGCATGGAAGAGCCCTGTGGGTCCGTGTGTTTCCTTGAGGTAGTCAGAAACTACTGAGGATAACCTTATGAGCTCAAGTTTGAAACCGGGCAACCCTGGCAAAACCTTCATTTCGTCCGTGGTAGGCGAGACAGGTGCGGTTTGAAAGCTGCCTGCAAATCACTCCTGCTGCCCATCTTCTCTTTGCTGCCTGACGGCATCACGAAAGAAGTTGAGTGTAATCGTATGAGGCATGCTGGTCTCGGTTCCTTGCTGGGAGCTCCTCTAGGAGCACACTGGAGCCTGCTGGCAAAGAACTGGCACCCCTGTGCTCAAGTAAAATGCAGATTTCTCCCAAAGTAAGTTTAGCTATGCCCTAGTGGCGAAGAAGCATGTGTTAAAGGAAGGCTGCAACACTGTTACGTATTTCACAACTCACTGTGCACTCAACTTGGTTGTAACATCTGTGAAAAGGCACTGAATGCCTCCAAATCTTCTGCTGCGTTTGAGTCCCAGGACGCAAATGGGTTCGTTGGCTTTAAGGCTGTGAACGGGCAGCAGTAAAGGCAAAGCCCTGCCCGGATCGCTCCAGAGCTCTCGTTTGTACAGCATTCAAACGGCTTCAGGAAGGCCGTTCCAAGCATCCTTACATTCCAGGCTGTCGTAGCCAGGAAGGCATTTGGATTCTTTTGAGAAACACCACTGTGCCTCACAAGTGAAACCTGCGGGCTCCTAAATACGTCTCCCTACGGCAGCCTGAAACTATATGTTTAGTTCCAGTATGAAAAAAACGGACAGCTTTACTTGAGACAATGCTGGACGTCTGGGACCATCCAGATTCACTAAGGCCTAACTTTTGCCCGGTGGGGGAATGCTCTTCTGCACGTACAGCACTCACCACGTGAAAACCTTTCTTAGCACAAGGAAGCAATCTTACCCTAGTAGTAGAGAGGTGGGCAGAATCTTCAGATAAACCTGCTGTGTCATCAAACTTGAAAGTCGGACACCGATGGGATCTTTCGTATTCCCCTGCAATGGAAGCTTCTTTCTTTGGGCTTCAAAGCTGCCTGAACAGCGCGAGGGGCCAGCTTCTCTTCACTGCAGGATTGTTGCTGTGGGCCAAGGTTGCGTTCTCACAAAGGCAATAATGTACTGGCAATTGGTTTCTAAAAACTCATCCAACTGCACTCCAGATTCAGCTCCATACAAATGAAATGTGACCTAAGTCCTCAGCGTAAGGTCCAGTGTTTCACATCAGCAGAGTTGAGTGTGCAGTGGTAGCCACGAAGCCATACTCTGAAAAGGAGTGCCTTAACTCTGCTATGCCCCTGAGGACACATAGGGCAGTGTATCGTGCACCAGGTTCTCATGATGACCACTGTGTGCTAGAAGAGAGGCCGCTGGCTTCTGAGGAACCCTAGGCGCAGTAGGTGCCCGGGAGCACTCTTCACATTCATAGCAAGGGCAACGTACTCCTTTCTGGGATGCCTAGGTAGAGTGTTCCAATCGTCATAGAGCCTAGCGAAAGCAGCGCCTGGCAGACTCTCTTTGCAAGTGGATCGTCCTCAATGACAGAAACAGAACTGCAGTGTTACTGCACAATGTGCTTGTGATTCAGTCTGGGACACAGGATAGCACTCTCACAGAATAGAAAGCTAACCTTTGCATCCAGCCTGAAGACCAGTACATTCTTCACTCTTCACACTGTTAAGTATGTGCAGGAGCCTTGATCACCGAGGCCTACCTAAGGTACTGAAATACTTACCCATTTCATCCTATGCAGAGGTCCCTGTGCCCACAGGAACTCCTTGGAAGAGCCCTGTGGGTCCCGTGTGTTTCCTTGAGGTAGTCAGAAACTACTGAGGATAACCTTATGAGCTCAAGTTTGAAACCGGGCAACCCTGGCAAAACCTTCATTTCGTCCGTGGTAGGCGAGACAGGTGCGGATTGAAAGCTGCCTGAAACTCACTCCTGCGGCCCATCTTCTCTTTGCTGCCTGACGGCATCACGAAAGAACTTGAGTGTAATCGTATGAGGCATGCTGGTCTCGGTTCCTTGCTGGGAGCTCCTGTAGGAGCACACTGGAGCCTGCTGGCAAAGAACTGGCACCCCTGTGCTCAAGTAAAATGCAGATTTCTCCCAAAGTAAGTTTAGCTATGCCCTAGTGGCGAAGAAGCATGTGTTAAAGGAAGGCTGCAACACTGTTACGTATTTCACGACTCATTGTGCACTCACTTTGGGTGTAACATCTGTGAAAGGGCACTGAATGCCGTCCAAATCTTCTGCTGCGTTTGAGTTCCAGGAAAAATGGGTTCGTTGGTTTTAAAGCTGTGAACGTGCAGCTGTAATGGAAAGCCCTGCCCGAATCGCTCGACAGCTCTCGTTTGTGCAGCATTCAAAGGGCTTCAGGAACGCCGTTCCAAGCAGCCTTACATTCCATGCTGGCGTAGCCAGGGAGGCATTTGGATTCTTCTGAGAAACACCACTGTGCCTCACAAGTGAAACCTGCGGGCTCCTAAATACGTCTCCCTACGGCAGCCTGAAACTATATGTTTAGTTCCAGTATGAAAAAAACGGACAGCTTTACTTGAGACAATGCTGGACGTCTGAGACCACCCAGATTCACCAAGGCCTAACTTTTGCCCGGCGGGGGAATGCTCTTCTGCACGTACAGCACTCACCACGTGAAAACCTTTCTTAGCACAAGGAAGCAGTCTTACCCTAGTAGTAGAGAGGTAGGCAGAATCTTCAGATAAACCTGCTGTGTCATCAAGCTTGAAAGTCGGACACCGATGGGATCTTTCGTATTCCCCTGCAATGGAAGCTTCTTTCTTTGGGCTTCAAAGCTGCCTGAACAGCGCGAGGGGCCAGCTTCTCTTCACTGCAGGATTGTCGCTGTGGGCCAAGGCTGCGTTCTCTCAATGGCAATAATGTGCTAGCAATTGCTTTCTAGTAACTCATCCAACTGCACTCCAGATTCAGCTCCATTCAAATGAAAGGTGACCTAGGTCCTCAGGGTAAGGTCCAGTGTTTCACATCAGCAGAGTTGAGTGTGCAGTGGTAGCCACGAAGCCATACTCTGAAAAGGAGTGCCTTAACTCTGCTGTGAGCCTGAGGACACATAGGGCAGTGTATCGTGCACCAGTTTCTCAAGATGACCACTGTGTGCTAGAAGAGAGGCCGCTGGCTTCTGAGGAACCCTAGGCGCAGTAGGTGCCCGGGAGCACTCTTCACATTCATAGCAAGGGCAACGTACTCCTTTCTGGGATGCCTAGGTAGAGTGTTCCAATCGTCGTAGAGCCTAGCGAAAGCAGCGCCTGGCAGACTCTCTTTGCAAGTGGATCGTCCTCAGTGACAGAAACAGAACTGCAGTGTTAATGCACAATGTGCTTGTGATTCAGTCTGGGACACAGGATAGCACTCTCACAGAATAGAAAGCTAACCTTTGCATCCAGCCTGAAGACCAGTACATTCTTCACTCTTCACACTGTTAAGTATGTGCAGGAGCCTTGATCACCGAGGCCTACCTAAGGTACTGAAATACTTACCCATTTCATCCTATGCAGAGGTCCCTGTGCCCACAGGAACTCCTTGGAAGAGCCCTGTGGGTCCCGTGTGTTTCCTTGAGGTAGTCAGAAACTACTGAGGATAACCTTATGAGCTCAAGTTTGAAACCGGGCAACCCTGGCAAAACCTTCATTTCGTCCGTGGTAGGCGAGACAGGTGCGGATTGAAAGCTGCCTGAAACTCACTCCTGCGGCCCATCTTCTCTTTGCTGCCTGACGGCATCACGAAAGAACTTGAGTGTAATCGTATGAGGCATGCTGGTCTCGGTTCCTTTCTAGGAGTTCCTCCAGGAGCACAATGGAGCTTGCCGGGAAAGAACTGGCACCCCTGTGCTCAAGTAAAATGTAGATTTCTCCCAAAGTAAGTTTAGCTATGCCCTAGTGGCGAAGAAGCATGTGTTAAAGGAAGGCTGCAACACTGTTACGTATTTCACGACTCATTGTGCACTCACCTTGGGTGTAACATCTGTGAAAGGGCACTGAATGCCGTCCAAACCTTCTGCTGCGTTTGAGTTCCAGGAAAAATGGGTTCCTTGGTTTTAAACCTGTGAACGTGCAGCTGTAATGGAAAGCCCTGCCCGGATCGCTCGACAGCTCTCGTTTGTACAGCATTCAAAGGGCTTCAGGAACGCCGTTCCAAGCAGCCTTACATTCCATGCTGGCGTAGCCAGGGAGGCATTTGGATTCTTCTGAGAAACACCACTGTGCCTCACAAGTGAAACCTGTGGGCTCCCAAATACGTCTCCCTACGGCAGCCTGAAATTACATGTTTAGTTCCAGTATGAAAACAACGGACAGCTTTAGCTGTGACAATGCTGGACTTCTGGGACCATCCAGATTCACCAAGGCCTAACTGTTGCCCGGCGGGGGAATGCTCTTCTGCACGTACAGCACTCACCACGTGAAAACCTTTCTTACCACAAGGAAGCAGTCTTACCCTAGTAGTAGAGAGGTAGGCAGAATCTTCAGATAAACCTGCTGTGTCATCAAGCTTGAAAGTCGGACACCGATGGGAACGTTCATAGTCTCCTGCAATGGAAGCCACTTGCTTTGGGCTACAAAGCTGCCTGAACAGCCCTAGGGGCCCTACTTCTCTTCACTGCAGGATGCTCGCTGTGGGCCAAGGCTGCGTTCTCTCAAAGGCAATAATGTACTGGCAATTGGTTTCTAAAAACTCATCCAACTGCACTCCAGATTCAGCTCCATACAAATGAAAGGTGACCTAAGTCCTCAGCGTAAGGTCCAGTGTTTCACATCAGCAGAGTTGAGTGTGCAGTGGTAGCCGCGAAGCCATACTCTGAAAAGGAGTGCCTTAACTCTGCTATGCCCCTGAGGACACATAGGGCAGTGTATGGTGCACCAGTTTCTCATGATGACCACTGTGTGCTAGAAGAGAGGCGGCTGGCTTCTGAGGAACCCTAGGCGCAGTAGTTGCCCGGGAGCACTCTTCACATTCATAGCAAGGGCAATGTAGTCCTTTCTGGGATGCCTAGGTAGAGTGTTCCAATTGTCACAGAGCCTAGCGAAAGCAGCGCCTGGCAGACTCTGTTTGCAAGTGGATCGTCCTCAGTGACTGAAACAGAACTGCACTGCTACGGCACAATGTGCTTGTGATTCAGTCTGGGACACAGGATAGCTCTCTCACAGAAGCGAAAGCTAACCATTACATCCAGCCTGAAGACCAGTACATTTTACACACTTCACACTGTTAAGTATGTGCAAGAGCCATGGTCACCGAGACCTACCTAAGGTACTGAAATACCGCTTCATCCTATGCAGAGGTCCCTGTGCCCACAGAACTGCATGGAAGAGCCCTGTGGGTCCGTGTGTTTCCTTGAGGTAGTCAGAAACTACTGAGGATAACCTTATGAGCTCAAGTTTGAAACCGGGCAACCCTGGCAAAACCTTCATTTCGTCCGTGGTAGGCGAGACAGGTGCGGTTTGAAAGCTGCCTGCAAATCACTCCTGCTGCCCATCTTCTCTTTGCTGCCTGACGGCATCACGAAAGAAGTTGAGTGTAATCGTATGAGGCATGCTGGTCTCGGTTCCTTGCTGGGAGCTCCTCTAGGAGCACACTGGAGCCTGCTGGCAAAGAACTGGCACCCCTGTGCTCAAGTAAAATGCAGATTTCTCCCAAAGTAAGTTTAGCTATGCCCTAGTGGCGAAGAAGCATGTGTTAAAGGAAGGCTGCAACACTGTTACGTATTTCACAACTCACTGTGCACTCAACTTGGTTGTAACATCTGTGAAAAGGCACTGAATGCCTCCAAATCTTCTGCTGCGTTTGAGTCCCAGGACGCAAATGGGTTCGTTGGCTTTAAGGCTGTGAACGGGCAGCAGTAATGGCAAAGCCCTGCCCGGATCGCTCGACAGCTCTCGTTTGTACAGCATTCAAACGGCTTCAGGAAGGCCGTTCCAAGCATCCTTACATTCCAGGCTGTCGTAGCCAGGAAGGCATTTGGATTCTTTTGAGAAACACCACTGTGCCTCACAAGTGAAACCTGCGGGCTCCTAAATACGTCTCCCTACGGCAGCCTGAAACTATATGTTTAGTTCCAGTATGAAAAAAACGGACAGCTTTACTTGAGACAATGCTGGACGTCTGGGACCATCCAGATTCACCAAGGCCTAACTTTTGCCCGGCGGGGGAATGCTCTTCTGCACGTACAGCACTCACCACTTGAAAACCTTTCTTAGCACAAGGAAGCAGTCTTACCCTAGTAGTAGAGAGGTAGGCAGAATCTTCAGATAAACCTGCTGTGTCATCAAGCTTGAAAGTCGGACACCGATGGGATCTTTCGTATTCCCCTGCAATGGAAGCTTCTTTCTTTGGGCTTCAAAGCTGCCTGAACAGCGCGAGGGGCCAGCTTCTCTTCACTGCAGGATTGTCGCTGTGGGCCAAGGCTGCGTTCTCTCAATGGCAATAATGTGCTAGCAATTGCTTTCTAGTAACTCATCCAACTGCACTCCAGATTCAGCTCCATTCAAATGAAAGGTGACCTAGGTCCTCAGGGTAAGGTCCAGTGTTTCACATCAGCAGAGTTGAGTGTGCAGTGGTAGCCACGAAGCCATACTCTGAAAAGGAGTGCCTTAACTCTGCTGTGAGCCTGAGGACACATAGGGCAGTGTATCGTGCACCAGTTTCTCAAGATGACCACTGTGTGCTAGAAGAGAGGCCGCTGGCTTCTGAGGAACCCTAGGCGCAGTAGGTGCCCGGGAGCACTCTTCACATTCATAGCAAGGGCAACGTACTCCTTTCTGGGATGCCTAGGTAGAGTGTTCCAATCGTCGTAGAGCCTAGCGAAAGCAGCGCCTGGCAGACTCTCTTTGCAAGTGGATCGTCCTCAGTGACAGAAACAGAACTGCAGTGTTAATGCACAATGTGCTTGTGATTCAGTCTGGGACACAGGATAGCACTCTCACAGAATAGAAAGCTAACCTTTGCATCCAGCCTGAAGACCAGTACATTCTTCACTCTTCACACTGTTAAGTATGTGCAGGAGCCTTGATCACCGAGGCCTACCTAAGGTACTGAAATACTTACCCATTTCATCCTATGCAGAGGTCCCTGTGCCCACAGGAACTCCTTGGAAGAGCCCTGTGGGTCCCGTGTGTTTCCTTGAGGTAGTCAGAAACTACTGAGGATAACCTTATGAGCTCAAGTTTGAAACCGGGCAACCCTGGCAAAACCTTCATTTCGTCCGTGGTAGGCGAGACAGGTGCGGATTGAAAGCTGCCTGAAACTCACTCCTGCGGCCCATCTTCTCTTTGCTGCCTGACGGCATCACGAAAGAACTTGAGTGTAATCGTATGAGGCATGCTGGTCTCGGTTCCTTGCTAGGAGTTCCTCCAGGAGCACAATGGAGCTTGCCGGGAAAGAACTGGCACCCCTGTGCTCAAGTAAAATGTAGATTTCTCCCAAAGTAAGTTTAGCTATGCCCTAGTGGCGAAGAAGCATGTGTTAAAGGAAGGCTGCAACACTGTTACGTATTTCACGACTCATTGTGCACTCACCTTGGGTGTAACATCTGTGAAAGGGCACTGAATGCCGTCCAAACCTTCTGCTGCGTTTGAGTTCCAGGAAAAATGGGTTCCTTGGTTTTAAACCTGTGAACGTGCAGCTGTAATGGAAAGCCCTGCCCGGATCGCTCGACAGCTCTCGTTTGTACAGCATTCAAAGGGCTTCAGGAACGCCGTTCCAAGCAGCCTTACATTCCATGCTGGCGTAGCCAGGGAGGCATTTGGATTCTTCTGAGAAACACCACTGTGCCTCACAAGTGAAACCTGTGGGCTCCCAAATACGTCTCCCTACGGCAGCCTGAAATTACATGTTTAGTTCCAGTATGAAAACAACGGACAGCTTTAGCTGTGACAATGCTGGACTTCTGGGACCATCCAGATTCACCAAGGCCTAACTGTTGCCCGGCGGGGGAATGCTCTTCTGCACGTACAGCACTCACCACGTGAAAACCTTTCTTACCACAAGGAAGCAGTCTTACCCTAGTAGTAGAGAGGTAGGCAGAATCTTCAGATAAACCTGCTGTGTCATCAAGCTTGAAAGTCGGACACCGATGGGAACGTTCATAGTCTCCTGCAATGGAAGCCACTTGCTTTGGGCTACAAAGCTGCCTGAACAGCCCTAGGGGCCCTACTTCTCTTCACTGCAGGATGCTCGCTGTGGGCCAAGGCTGCGTTCTCTCAAAGGCAATAATGTACTGGCAATTGGTTTCTAAAAACTCATCCAACTGCACTCCAGATTCAGCTCCATACAAATGAAAGGTGACCTAAGTCCTCAGCGTAAGGTCCAGTGTTTCACATCAGCAGAGTTGAGTGTGCAGTGGTAGCCGCGAAGCCATACTCTGAAAAGGAGTGCCTTAACTCTGCTATGCCCCTGAGGACACATAGGGCAGTGTATGGTGCACCAGTTTCTCATGATGACCACTGTGTGCTAGAAGAGAGGCGGCTGGCTTCTGAGGAACCCTAGGCGCAGTAGTTGCCCGGGAGCACTCTTCACATTCATAGCAAGGGCAATGTAGTCCTTTCTGGGATGCCTAGGTAGAGTGTTCCAATCGTCACAGAGCCTAGCGAAAGCAGCGCCTGGCAGACTCTGTTTGCAAGTGGATCGTCCTCAGTGACTGAAACAGAACTGCACTGCTACGGCACAATGTGCTTGTGATTCAGTCTGGGACACAGGATAGCTCTCTCACAGAAGCGAAAGCTAACCATTACATCCAGCCTGAAGACCAGTACATTTTACACACTTCACACTGTTAAGTATGTGCAAGAGCCATGGTCACCGAGACCTACCTAAGGTACTGAAATACCGCTTCATCCTATGCAGAGGTCCCTGTGCCCACAGAACTGCATGGAAGAGCCCTGTGGGTCCGTGTGTTTCCTTGAGGTAGTCAGAAACTACTGAGGATAACCTTATGAGCTCAAGTTTGAAACCGGGCAACCCTGGCAAAACCTTCATTTCGTCCGTGGTAGGCGAGACAGGTGCGGTTTGAAAGCTGCCTGCAAATCACTCCTGCTGCCCATCTTCTCTTTGCTGCCTGACGGCATCACGAAAGAAGTTGAGTGTAATCGTATGAGGCATGCTGGTCTCGGTTCCTTGCTGGGAGCTCCTCTAGGAGCACACTGGAGCCTGCTGGCAAAGAACTGGCACCCCTGTGCTCAAGTAAAATGCAGATTTCTCCCAAAGTAAGTTTAGCTATGCCCTAGTGGCGAAGAAGCATGTGTTAAAAGAAGGCTGCAACACTGTTACGTATTTCACAACTCACTGTGCACTCAACTTGGTTGTAACATCTGTGAAAAGGCACTGAATGCCTCCAAATCTTCTGCTGCGTTTGAGTCCCAGGACGCAAATGGGTTCGTTGGCTTTAAGGCTGTGAACGGGCAGCAGTAATGGCAAAGCCCTGCCCGGATCGCTCGACAGCTCTCGTTTGTACAGCATTCAAACGGCTTCAGGAAGGCCGTTCCAAGCATCCTTACATTCCAGGCTGTCGTAGCCAGGAAGGCATTTGGATTCTTTTGAGAAACACCACTGTGCCTCACAAGTGAAACCTGCGGGCTCCTAAATACGTCTCCCTACGGCAGCCTGAAACTATATGTTTAGTTCCAGTATGAAAAAAACGGACAGCTTTACTTGAGACAATGCTGGACGTCTGGGACCATCCAGATTCACTAAGGCCTAACTTTTGCCCGGTGGGGGAATGCTCTTCTGCACGTACAGCACTCACCACGTGAAAACCTTTCTTAGCACAAGGAAGCAATCTTACCCTAGTAGTAGAGAGGTAGGCAGAATCTTCAGATAAACCTGCTGTGTCATCAAGCTTGAAAGTCGGACACCGATGGGATCTTTCGTATTCCCCTGCAATGGAAGCTTCTTTCTTTGGGCTTCAAAGCTGCCTGAACAGCGCGAGGGGCCAGCTTCTCTTCACTGCAGGATTGTCGCTGTGGGCCAAGGCTGCGTTCTCTCAATGGCAATAATGTGCTAGCAATTGCTTTCTAGTAACTCATCCAACTGCACTCCAGATTCAGCTCCATTCAAATGAAAGGTGACCTAGGTCCTCAGGGTAAGGTCCAGTGTTTCACATCAGCAGAGTTGAGTGTGCAGTGGTAGCCACGAAGCCATACTCTGAAAAGGAGTGCCTTAACTCTGCTGTGAGCCTGAGGACACATAGGGCAGTGTATCGTGCACCAGTTTCTCAAGATGACCACTGTGTGCTAGAAGAGAGGCCGCTGGCTTCTGAGGAACCCTAGGCGCAGTAGGTGCCCGGGAGCACTCTTCACATTCATAGCAAGGGCAACGTACTCCTTTCTGGGATGCCTAGGTAGAGTGTTCCAATCGTCGTAGAGCCTAGCGAAAGCAGCGCCTGGCAGACTCTCTTTGCAAGTGGATCGTCCTCAGTGACAGAAACAGAACTGCAGTGTTAATGCACAATGTGCTTGTGATTCAGTCTGGGACACAGGATAGCACTCTCACAGAATAGAAAGCTAACCTTTGCATCCAGCCTGAAGACCAGTACATTCTTCACTCTTCACACTGTTAAGTATGTGCAGGAGCCTTGATCACCGAGGCCTACCTAAGGTACTGAAATACTTACCCATTTCATCCTATGCAGAGGTCCCTGTGCCCACAGGAACTCCTTGGAAGAGCCCTGTGGGTCCCGTGTGTTTCCTTGAGGTAGTCAGAAACTACTGAGGATAACCTTATGAGCTCAAGTTTGAAACCGGGCAACCCTGGCAAAACCTTCATTTCGTCCGTGGTAGGCGAGACAGGTGCGGATTGAAAGCTGCCTGAAACTCACTCCTGCGGCCCATCTTCTCTTTGCTGCCTGACGGCATCACGAAAGAACTTGAGTGTAATCGTATGAGGCATGCTGGTCTCGGTTCCTTGCTAGGAGTTCCTCCAGGAGCACAATGGAGCTTGCCGGGAAAGAACTGGCACCCCTGTGCTCAAGTAAAATGTAGATTTCTCCCAAAGTAAGTTTAGCTATGCCCTAGTGGCGAAGAAGCATGTGTTAAAGGAAGGCTGCAACACTGTTACGTATTTCACGACTCATTGTGCACTCACCTTGGGTGTAACATCTGTGAAAGGGCACTGAATGCCGTCCAAACCTTCTGCTGCGTTTGAGTTCCAGGAAAAATGGGTTCCTTGGTTTTAAACCTGTGAACGTGCAGCTGTAATGGAAAGCCCTGCCCGGATCGCTCGACAGCTCTCGTTTGTACAGCATTCAAAGGGCTTCAGGAACGCCGTTCCAAGCAGCCTTACATTCCATGCTGGCGTAGCCAGGGAGGCATTTGGATTCTTCTGAGAAACACCACTGTGCCTCACAAGTGAAACCTGTGGGCTCCCAAATACGTCTCCCTACGGCAGCCTGAAATTACATGTTTAGTTCCAGTATGAAAACAACGGACAGCTTTAGCTGTGACAATGCTGGACTTCTGGGACCATCCAGATTCACCAAGGCCTAACTGTTGCCCGGCGGGGGAATGCTCTTCTGCACGTACAGCACTCACCACGTGAAAACCTTTCTTACCACAAGGAAGCAGTCTTACCCTAGTAGTAGAGAGGTAGGCAGAATCTTCAGATAAACCTGCTGTGTCATCAAGCTTGAAAGTCGGACACCGATGGGAACGTTCATAGTCTCCTGCAATGGAAGCCACTTGCTTTGGGCTACAAAGCTGCCTGAACAGCCCTAGGGGCCCTACTTCTCTTCACTGCAGGATGCTCGCTGTGGGCCAAGGCTGCGTTCTCTCAAAGGCAATAATGTACTGGCAATTGGTTTCTAAAAACTCATCCAACTGCACTCCAGATTCAGCTCCATACAAATGAAAGGTGACCTAAGTCCTCAGCGTAAGGTCCAGTGTTTCACATCAGCAGAGTTGAGTGTGCAGTGGTAGCCGCGAAGCCATACTCTGAAAAGGAGTGCCTTAACTCTGCTATGCCCCTGAGGACACATAGGGCAGTGTATGGTGCACCAGTTTCTCATGATGACCACTGTGTGCTAGAAGAGAGGCGGCTGGCTTCTGAGGAACCCTAGGCGCAGTAGTTGCCCGGGAGCACTCTTCACATTCATAGCAAGGGCAATGTAGTCCTTTCTGGGATGCCTAGGTAGAGTGTTCCAATTGTCACAGAGCCTAGCGAAAGCAGCGCCTGGCAGACTCTGTTTGCAAGTGGATCGTCCTCAGTGACTGAAACAGAACTGCACTGCTACGGCACAATGTGCTTGTGATTCAGTCTGGGACACAGGATAGCTCTCTCACAGAAGCGAAAGCTAACCATTACATCCAGCCTGAAGACCAGTACATTTTACACACTTCACACTGTTAAGTATGTGCAAGAGCCATGGTCACCGAGACCTACCTAAGGTACTGAAATACCGCTTCATCCTATGCAGAGGTCCCTGTGCCCACAGAACTGCATGGAAGAGCCCTGTGGGTCCGTGTGTTTCCTTGAGGTAGTCAGAAACTACTGAGGATAACCTTATGAGCTCAAGTTTGAAACCGGGCAACCCTGGCAAAACCTTCATTTCGTCCGTGGTAGGCGAGACAGGTGCGGTTTGAAAGCTGCCTGCAAATCACTCCTGCTGCCCATCTTCTCTTTGCTGCCTGACGGCATCACGAAAGAAGTTGAGTGTAATCGTATGAGGCATGCTGGTCTCGGTTCCTTGCTGGGAGCTCCTGTAGGAGCACACTGGAGCCTGCTGGCAAAGAACTGGCACCCCTGTGCTCAAGTAAAATGCAGATTTCTCCCAAAGTAAGTTTAGCTATGCCCTAGTGGCGAAGAAGCATGTGTTAAAGGAAGGCTGCAACACTGTTACGTATTTCACGACTCATTGTGCACTCACTTTGGGTGTAACATCTGTGAAAGGGCACTGAATGCCGTCCAAATCTTCTGCTGCGTTTGAGTTCCAGGAAAAATGGGTTCGTTGGTTTTAAAGCTGTGAACGTGCAGCTGTAATGGAAAGCCCTGCCCGAATCGCTCGACAGCTCTCGTTTGTGCAGCATTCAAAGGGCTTCAGGAACGCCGTTCCAAGCAGCCTTACATTCCATGCTGGCGTAGCCAGGGAGGCATTTGGATTCTTCTGAGAAACACCACTGTGCCTCACAAGTGAAACCTGCGGGCTCCTAAATACGTCTCCCTACGGCAGCCTGAAACTATATGTTTAGTTCCAGTATGAAAAAAACGGACAGCTTTACTTGAGACAATGCTGGACGTCTGAGACCACCCAGATTCACCAAGGCCTAACTTTTGCCCGGCGGGGGAATGCTCTTCTGCACGTACAGCACTCACCACGTGAAAACCTTTCTTAGCACAAGGAAGCAGTCTTACCCTAGTAGTAGAGAGGTAGGCAGAATCTTCAGATAAACCTGCTGTGTCATCAAGCTTGAAAGTCGGACACCGATGGGATCTTTCGTATTCCCCTGCAATGGAAGCTTCTTTCTTTGGGCTTCAAAGCTGCCTGAACAGCGCGAGGGGCCAGCTTCTCTTCACTGCAGGATTGTCGCTGTGGGCCAAGGCTGCGTTCTCTCAATGGCAATAATGTGCTAGCAATTGCTTTCTAGTAACTCATCCAACTGCACTCCAGATTCAGCTCCATTCAAATGAAAGGTGACCTAGGTCCTCAGGGTAAGGTCCAGTGTTTCACATCAGCAGAGTTGAGTGTGCAGTGGTAGCCACGAAGCCATACTCTGAAAAGGAGTGCCTTAACTCTGCTGTGAGCCTGAGGACACATAGGGCAGTGTATCGTGCACCAGTTTCTCAAGATGACCACTGTGTGCTAGAAGAGAGGCCGCTGGCTTCTGAGGAACCCTAGGCGCAGTAGGTGCCCGGGAGCACTCTTCACATTCATAGCAAGGGCAACGTACTCCTTTCTGGGATGCCTAGGTAGAGTGTTCCAATCGTCGTAGAGCCTAGCGAAAGCAGCGCCTGGCAGACTCTCTTTGCAAGTGGATCGTCCTCAGTGACAGAAACAGAACTGCAGTGTTAATGCACAATGTGCTTGTGATTCAGTCTGGGACACAGGATAGCACTCTCACAGAATAGAAAGCTAACCTTTGCATCCAGCCTGAAGACCAGTACATTCTTCACTCTTCACACTGTTAAGTATGTGCAGGAGCCTTGATCACCGAGGCCTACCTAAGGTACTGAAATACTTACCCATTTCATCCTATGCAGAGGTCCCTGTGCCCACAGGAACTCCTTGGAAGAGCCCTGTGGGTCCCGTGTGTTTCCTTGAGGTAGTCAGAAACTACTGAGGATAACCTTATGAGCTCAAGTTTGAAACCGGGCAACCCTGGCAAAACCTTCATTTCGTCCGTGGTAGGCGAGACAGGTGCGGATTGAAAGCTGCCTGAAACTCACTCCTGCGGCCCATCTTCTCTTTGCTGCCTGACGGCATCACGAAAGAACTTGAGTGTAATCGTATGAGGCATGCTGGTCTCGGTTCCTTTCTAGGAGTTCCTCCAGGAGCACAATGGAGCTTGCCGGGAAAGAACTGGCACCCCTGTGCTCAAGTAAAATGTAGATTTCTCCCAAAGTAAGTTTAGCTATGCCCTAGTGGCGAAGAAGCATGTGTTAAAGGAAGGCTGCAACACTGTTACGTATTTCACGACTCATTGTGCACTCACCTTGGGTGTAACATCTGTGAAAGGGCACTGAATGCCGTCCAAACCTTCTGCTGCGTTTGAGTTCCAGGAAAAATGGGTTCCTTGGTTTTAAACCTGTGAACGTGCAGCTGTAATGGAAAGCCCTGCCCGGATCGCTCGACAGCTCTCGTTTGTACAGCATTCAAAGGGCTTCAGGAACGCCGTTCCAAGCAGCCTTACATTCCATGCTGGCGTAGCCAGGGAGGCATTTGGATTCTTCTGAGAAACACCACTGTGCCTCACAAGTGAAACCTGTGGGCTCCCAAATACGTCTCCCTAATGCAGCCTGAAATTACATGTTTAGTTCCAGTATGAAAACAACGGACAGCTTTAGCTGTGACAATGCTGGACTTCTGGGACCATCCAGATTCACCAAGGCCTAACTGTTGCCCGGCGGGGGAATGCTCTTCTGCACGTACAGCACTCACCACGTGAAAACCTTTCTTACCACAAGGAAGCAGTCTTACCCTAGTAGTAGAGAGGTAGGCAGAATCTTCAGATAAACCTGCTGTGTCATCAAGCTTGAAAGTCGGACACCGATGGGAACGTTCATAGTCTCCTGCAATGGAAGCCACTTGCTTTGGGCTACAAAGCTGCCTGAACAGCCCTAGGGGCCCTACTTCTCTTCACTGCAGGATGCTCGCTGTGGGCCAAGGCTGCGTTCTCTCAAAGGCAATAATGTACTGGCAATTGGTTTCTAAAAACTCATCCAACTGCACTCCAGATTCAGCTCCATACAAATGAAAGGTGACCTAAGTCCTCAGCGTAAGGTCCAGTGTTTCACATCAGCAGAGTTGAGTGTGCAGTGGTAGCCGCGAAGCCATACTCTGAAAAGGAGTGCCTTAACTCTGCTATGCCCCTGAGGACACATAGGGCAGTGTATGGTGCACCAGTTTCTCATGATGACCACTGTGTGCTAGAAGAGAGGCGGCTGGCTTCTGAGGAACCCTAGGCGCAGTAGTTGCCCGGGAGCACTCTTCACATTCATAGCAAGGGCAATGTAGTCCTTTCTGGGATGCCTAGGTAGAGTGTTCCAATTGTCACAGAGCCTAGCGAAAGCAGCGCCTGGCAGACTCTGTTTGCAAGTGGATCGTCCTCAGTGACTGAAACAGAACTGCACTGCTACGGCACAATGTGCTTGTGATTCAGTCTGGGACACAGGATAGCTCTCTCACAGAAGCGAAAGCTAACCATTACATCCAGCCTGAAGACCAGTACATTTTACACACTTCACACTGTTAAGTATGTGCAAGAGCCATGGTCACCGAGACCTACCTAAGGTACTGAAATACCGCTTCATCCTATGCAGAGGTCCCTGTGCCCACAGAACTGCATGGAAGAGCCCTGTGGGTCCGTGTGTTTCCTTGAGGTAGTCAGAAACTACTGAGGATAACCTTATGAGCTCAAGTTTGAAACCGGGCAACCCTGGCAAAACCTTCATTTCGTCCGTGGTAGGCGAGACAGGTGCGGTTTGAAAGCTGCCTGCAAATCACTCCTGCTGCCCATCTTCTCTTTGCTGCCTGACGGCATCACGAAAGAAGTTGAGTGTAATCGTATGAGGCATGCTGGTCTCGGTTCCTTGCTGGGAGCTCCTCTAGGAGCACACTGGAGCCTGCTGGCAAAGAACTGGCACCCCTGTGCTCAAGTAAAATGCAGATTTCTCCCAAAGTAAGTTTAGCTATGCCCTAGTGGCGAAGAAGCATGTGTTAAAGGAAGGCTGCAACACTGTTACGTATTTCACAACTCACTGTGCACTCAACTTGGTTGTAACATCTGTGAAAAGGCACTGAATGCCTCCAAATCTTCTGCTGCGTTTGAGTCCCAGGACGCAAATGGGTTCGTTGGCTTTAAGGCTGTGAACGGGCAGCAGTAATGGCAAAGCCCTGCCCGGATCGCTCGACAGCTCTCGTTTGTACAGCATTCAAACGGCTTCAGGAAGGCCGTTCCAAGCATCCTTACATTCCAGGCTGTCGTAGCCAGGAAGGCATTTGGATTCTTTTGAGAAACACCACTGTGCCTCACAAGTGAAACCTGCGGGCTCCTAAATACGTCTCCCTACGGCAGCCTGAAACTATATGTTTAGTTCCAGTATGAAAAAAACGGACAGCTTTACTTGAGACAATGCTGGACGTCTGGGACCATCCAGATTCACCAAGGCCTAACTTTTGCCCGGCGGGGGAATGCTCTTCTGCACGTACAGCACTCACCACTTGAAAACCTTTCTTAGCACAAGGAAGCAGTCTTACCCTAGTAGTAGAGAGGTAGGCAGAATCTTCAGATAAACCTGCTGTGTCATCAAGCTTGAAAGTCGGACACCGATGGGATCTTTCGTATTCCCCTGCAATGGAAGCTTCTTTCTTTGGGCTTCAAAGCTGCCTGAACAGCGCGAGGGGCCAGCTTCTCTTCACTGCAGGATTGTCGCTGTGGGCCAAGGCTGCGTTCTCTCAATGGCAATAATGTGCTAGCAATTGCTTTCTAGTAACTCATCCAACTGCACTCCAGATTCAGCTCCATTCAAATGAAAGGTGACCTAGGTCCTCAGGGTAAGGTCCAGTGTTTCACATCAGCAGAGTTGAGTGTGCAGTGGTAGCCACGAAGCCATACTCTGAAAAGGAGTGCCTTAACTCTGCTGTGAGCCTGAGGACACATAGGGCAGTGTATCGTGCACCAGTTTCTCAAGATGACCACTGTGTGCTAGAAGAGAGGCCGCTGGCTTCTGAGGAACCCTAGGCGCAGTAGGTGCCCGGGAGCACTCTTCACATTCATAGCAAGGGCAACGTACTCCTTTCTGGGATGCCTAGGTAGAGTGTTCCAATCGTCGTAGAGCCTAGCGAAAGCAGCGCCTGGCAGACTCTCTTTGCAAGTGGATCGTCCTCAGTGACAGAAACAGAACTGCAGTGTTAATGCACAATGTGCTTGTGATTCAGTCTGGGACACAGGATAGCACTCTCACAGAATAGAAAGCTAACCTTTGCATCCAGCCTGAAGACCAGTACATTCTTCACTCTTCACACTGTTAAGTATGTGCAGGAGCCTTGATCACCGAGGCCTACCTAAGGTACTGAAATACTTACCCATTTCATCCTATGCAGAGGTCCCTGTGCCCACAGGAACTCCTTGGAAGAGCCCTGTGGGTCCCGTGTGTTTCCTTGAGGTAGTCAGAAACTACTGAGGATAACCTTATGAGCTCAAGTTTGAAACCGGGCAACCCTGGCAAAACCTTCATTTCGTCCGTGGTAGGCGAGACAGGTGCGGATTGAAAGCTGCCTGAAACTCACTCCTGCGGCCCATCTTCTCTTTGCTGCCTGACGGCATCACGAAAGAACTTGAGTGTAATCGTATGAGGCATGCTGGTCTCGGTTCCTTGCTAGGAGTTCCTCCAGGAGCACAATGGAGCTTGCCGGGAAAGAACTGGCACCCCTGTGCTCAAGTAAAATGCAGATTTCTCCCAAAGTAAGTTTAGCTATGCCCTAGTGGCGAAGAAGCATGTGTTAAAGGAAGGCTGCAACACTGTTACGTATTTCACGACTCATTGTGCACTCACCTTGGGTGTAACATCTGTGAAAGGGCACTGAATGCCGTCCAAACCTTCTGCTGCGTTTGAGTTCCAGGAAAAATGGGTTCCTTGGTTTTAAACCTGTGAACGTGCAGCTGTAATGGAAAGCCCTGCCCGGATCGCTCGACAGCTCTCGTTTGTACAGCATTCAAAGGGCTTCAGGAACGCCGTTCCAAGCAGCCTTACATTCCATGCTGGCGTAGCCAGGGAGGCATTTGGATTCTTCTGAGAAACACCACTGTGCCTCACAAGTGAAACCTGTGGGCTCCCAAATACGTCTCCCTACGGCAGCCTGAAATTACGTTTAGTTCCAGTATGAAAACAACGGACAGCTTTAGCTGTGACAATGCTGGACTTCTGGGACCATCCAGATTCACCAAGGCCTAACTGTTGCCCGGCGGGGGAATGCTCTTCTGCACGTACAGCACTCACCACGTGAAAACCTTTCTTACCACAAGGAAGCAGTCTTACCCTAGTAGTAGAGAGGTAGGCAGAATCTTCAGATAAACCTGCTGTGTCATCAAGCTTGAAAGTCGGACACCGATGGGAACGTTCATAGTCTCCTGCAATGGAAGCCACTTGCTTTGGGCTTCAAAGCTGCCTGAACAGCCCTAGGGGCCCTACTTCTCTTCACTGCAGGATGCTCTCTGTGGGCCAAGGCTGCGTTCTCTCAAAGGCAATAATGTCCTTGCAATTGGTTTCTAAAAACTCATCCAACTGCACTCCAGATTCAGCTCCATACAAATGAAATGTGACCTAAGTCCTCAGCGTTAGGTCCAGTGTTTCACATCAGCAGAGATGAGTGTGCAGTTGTAGCCACGAAGCCATATTCTGAAAAGGAGTGCCTTAACTCTGCTATGCCCCTGAGGACACATAGGGCAGTGTATGGTGCACCAGTTTCTCATGATAACCACTGTGTGCTAGAAGAGAGGCCGCTGGCTTCTGAGGAACCCTAGGCGAAATAGGTCCACGGGAGTACTATTCACATTCATAGCAAGGGCAACGTACTCCTTTCTGGGATGCCTAGGTAGAGTGTTCCAATCGTCATAGAGCCTAGCGAAAGCAGCGCCTGGCAGACTCTCTTTGCAAATGGATCGTCCTCAGTGACAGAAACAGAACTGCACTGCTACTGCACAATGTGCTTGTGATTCACTCTGGGACACAGGATAGCACTCTCACAGAATAGAAAGCTAACCTTTGCATCCAGCCTGAAGACCAGTATATTCTTCACACTTCACACTGGTAAGTATGTGCAGAAGCCTTGATCACCAAGGCCTACCTACGGTACTGAAATACTTACCCATTTCATCCTATGCAGAGGTCCCTGTACCCTCAGGAACTCAATGGAAGAGCCCTGTGGGTCCCGTGTGTTTCCTTGAGGTAGTCAGAAACTACTGAGGATAACCTTATGAACTCAAGTTTGAAACCGGGCAAACCTGGCAAAACCTTTAGTTTGTCCGTGGTAGGCGAGACAGGTGCGGTTTGAAAGCTGCCTGAAAATCACTCCTGCTGCCCATCTTCTCTTTGCTGCCTGACGGCATCACGAAAGAACTTGAGTGTAATCGTATAAGGCATGCTGGTCTCGGTTCCTTGCTGGGAGCTCCTCCAGGAGCACACTGGAGCCTGCTGGCAAAGAACTGGCACCCCTGTGCTCAAGTAAAATGCAGATTTCTCCCAAAGTAAGTTTAGCTACGCCCTAGTGGCGAAGAAGCATGTGTTAAAGGAAGGCTGCAACACTGTTACGTATTTCACGACTCATTGTGCACTCACCTTGGGCGTAACATCTGTGAAAGGGCACTGAATGCCTTCCAAATCTTCTGCTGCGTTTGAGTTCCAGGAAAAATGGGTTCCTTGGTTTTAAACCTGTGAACGTGCAGCTGTAATAGAAAGCCCTGCCCGGATCGCTCGACAGCTCTCGTTTGTACAGCATTCAAAGGGCTTCAGGAACGCCGTTCCAAGCAGCCTTACATTCCATGCTGGCGTAGCCAGGGAGGCATTTGGATTCTTCTGAGAAACACCACTGTGCCTCCTAAGTGAAACCTGTGGGCTCCCAAATACGTCTCCCTACGGCAGCCTGAAATTACATGTTTAGTTCCAGTATGAAAACAACGGACAGCTTTAGCTGTGACAATGCTGGACTTCTTGGACCATCCAGATTCACCAAGGCCTAACTGTTGCCCGGCGGGGGAATGCTCTTCTGTACGTACAGCACTCACCAGGTGAAAACCTTTCTTAGCACAAGGAAGCAGTCTTACCCTAGAAGTAGAGAGGTAGGCAGAATCTTCAGATAAACCTGCTGTGTCATCAAGCTTGAAAGTCGGACACCGATGGGAACGTTCATAGTCTCCTGCATGGAAGCCACTTGCTTTGGGCTTCAAAGCTGCCTGAACAGCCCTAGGGGCCCTACTTCTCTTCACTGCAGGATGCTCGCTGTGGGCCAAGGCTGCGTTCTCTCAAAGGCAATAATGTACTGGCAATTGGTTTCAAAAACTCATCCAACTGCACTCCAGATTCAGCTCCATACAAATGAAATGTGACCTAAGTCCTCAGCGTTAGGTCCAATGTTTCACATCAGCAGAGATGAGTGTGCAGTTGTAGCCACGAAGCCATACTCTGAAAAGGAGTGCCTTAACTCTGCTATGCCCCTGAGGACACATAGGGCAGTGTATGGTGCACCAGTTTCTCATGATGACCACTGTGTGCTAGAAGAGAGGCCGCTGGCTTCTGAGGAACCCTAGGCGCAGTAGGTGCCCAGGAGCACTCTTCACATTCATAGCAAGGGCAACGTACTCCTTTCTGGGATGCCTAGGTAGAGTGTTCCAATCGTCATAGAGCCTAGCGAAAGCAGCGCCTGGCAGACTCTCTTTGCAAGTGAATCGTTCTCAGTGACAGAAACAGAACTGCAGTGTTACTGCACAATGTGCTTGTGATTCAGTCTGGGACACAGGATAGCACTCTCACAGAATAGAAAGCTAACCTTTGCATCCAGCCTGAAGACCAGTACATTCTTCACTCTTAACACTTTTAAGTATGTGCAGAAGCCTTGATCACCGAGGCCTACCTAAGGTACTGAAATACTTACCCATTTCATCCTATGCAGATGTCCCTGTGCCCACAGGAACTCCTTGGAAGAGCCCTGTGGGTCCCATGTGTTTCCTTGAGGTAGTCAGAAACTACTGAGGATAACCTTATGAGCTCAAGTTTGAAACCGGGCAACCCTGGCAAAACCTTCATTTCGTCCGTGGTAGGCGAGACAGGTGCGGTTTGAAAGCTGCCTGAAACTCACTCCTGCGGCCCATCTTCTCTTTGCTGCCTGACGGCATCACGAAAGAACTTGAGTGTAATCGTATGAGGCATGCTGGTCTCGGTTCCTTGCTGGGAGCTCCTCCAGGAGCACACTGGAGCCTGCCGGGAAAGAACTGGCACCCCTGTGCTCAAGTAAAATGCAGATTTCTCCCAAAGTAAGTTTAGCTATGCCCTAGTGGCGAAGAAGCATGTGTTAAAGGAAGGCTGCAACACTGTTACGTATTTCACGACTCATTGTGCACTCACCTTGGGTGTAACATCTGTGAAAGGGCACTGAATGCCGTCCAAATCTTCTGCTGCGTTTGAGTTCCAGGAAAAATGGGTTCGTTGGTTTTAAAGCTGTGAACGTGCAGCTGTAATGGAAAGCCCTGCCCGAATCGCTCGACAGCTCTCGTTTGTACAGCATTCAAAGGGCTTCAGGAACGCCGTTCCAAGCAGCCTTACATTCCATGCTGGCGTAGCCAGGGAGGCATTTGGATTCTTCTGAGAAACACCACTGTGCCTCCCAAGTGAAACCTGCGGGCTCCTAAATACGTCTCCCTACGGCAGCCTGAAACTATATGTTTAGTTCCAGTATTAAAAAAACGGACAGCTTTACTTGAGACAATGCTGGACGTCTGGGACCATCCAGATTCACCAAGGCCAACTTTTGCCCGGCGGGGGAATGCTCTTCTGCACGTACAGCACTCACCACGTGAAAACCTTTCTTAGCACAAGGAAGCAGTCTTACCCTAGTAGTAGAGAGGTAGGCAGAATCTTCAGATAAACCTGCTGTGTCATCAAGCTTGAAAGTCGGACAGCGATGGGATCTTTCGTATTCCCCTGCAATGGAAGCTTCTTTCTTTGGGCTTCAAAGCTGCCTGAACAGCGCGAGGGGCCAGCTTCTCTTCACTGCAGGATTGTCGCTGTGGGCCAAGGCTGCGTTCTCTCAATGGCAATAATGTGCTAGCAATTGCTTTCTAGTAACTCATCCAACTGCACTCCAGATTCAGCTCCATTCAAATGAAAGGTGACCTAGGTCCTCAGGGTAAGGTCCAGTGTTTCACATCAGCAGAGTTGAGTGTGCAGTGGTAGCCACGAAGCCATACTCTGAAAAGGAGTGCCTTAACTCTGCTATGCCCCTTAGGACACATAGGGCAGTTATGGTGCACCAGTTTCTCATGATGACCACTGTGTGCTAGAAGAGAGGCTGCTGGCTTCTGAGGAAACCTAGGCGCAGTAGGTGCCCGGGAGCACTCTTCACATTCATAGCAAGGGCAATGTAGTCCTTTCTAGGATGCCTAGGTAGAGTGCTCCAATCGTCACAGAGCCTAGCGAAAGCAGCGCCTGGCAGACTCTGCTTGCAAGTGGATCGTCCTCAGTGACTGAAACAGAACTGCACTGCTACGGCACAATGTGCTTGTGATTCAGTCTGGGACACAGGATACCTCTCTAACAAAAGCGAAAGCTAACCATTACATCCAGCCTGAAGACCAGTACATTTTACACACTTCACACTGTTAAGTATGTGCAAGAGCCATGGTCACCGAGACCTACCTAAGGTACTGAAATACCCGCTTCAACCTAAGCAGAGGTCCCTGTGCCCACAGGAACTGCATGAAAGAGCACTGTGGGTCCGTGTGTTTCCTTGAGGTAGTCAGAAACTACTGAGGATAACCTTACGAGCTCAAGTTTGAAACAGGGCAACCCTGGCAAAACCTTCATTTCGTCCGTGGTAGGCGAGACAGGTGCGGTTTGAAAGTTGCCTGAAAATCACTCCTGCTGCCCATCTTCTCTTTGCTGCCTGACGGCATCACGAAAGAACTTGAGTGTAATCGTATGAGGCATGCTGGTCTCGGTTCCTTGCTGGGAGCTCCTCTAGGAGCACACTGGAGCCTGCTGGCAAAGAACTGGCACCCCTGTGCTCAAGTAAAATGCAGATTTCTCCCAAAGTAAGTTTAGCTATGCCCTAGTGGCGAAGAAGCATGTGTTAAAGGAAGGCTGCAACACTGTTACGTATTTCACGACTCATTGTGCACTCACCTTGGGCGTAACATCTGTGAAAGGGCACTGAATGCCGTCCAAATCTTCTGCTGCGTTTGAGTTCCAGGAAAAATGGGTTCGTTGGTTTTAAAGCTGTGAACGTGCAGCTGTAATGGAAAGCCCTGCCCGAATCGCTCGACAGCTCTCGTTTGTACAGCATTCAAAGGGCTTCAGGAACGCCGTTCCAAGCAGCTTTACATTCCATGCTGGCGTAGCCAGGGAGGCATTTGGATTCTTCTGAGAAACACCACTGTGCCTCACAAGTGAAACCTGCGGGCTCCTAAATACGTCTCCCTACGGCAGCCTGAAACTCTATGTTTAGTTCCAGTATGAAAAAAACGGACAGCTTTACTTGAGACAATGCTGGACGTCTGAGACCACCCAGATTCACCAAGGCCTAACTTTTGCCCGGCGGGGGAATGCTCTTCTGCACGTACAGCACTCACCACGTGAAAACCTTTCTTAGCACAAGGAAGCAGTCTTACCCTAGTAGTAGAGAGGTACGCAGAATCTTCAGATAAACCTGCTGTGCCATCAAGCTTGAAAGTCGGACACCGATGGGATCTTTCGTATTCCCCTGCAATGGAAGCTTCTTTCTTTGGGCTTCAAAGCTGCCTGAACAGCGCGAGGGGCCAGCTTCTCTTCACTGCAGGATTGTCGCTGTGGGCCAAGGCTGCGTTCTCTCAATGGCAATAATGTGCTAGCAATTGCTTTCTAGTAACTCATCCAACTGCACTCCAGATTCAGCTCCATTCAAATGAAAGGTGACCTAGGTCCTCAGGGTAAGGTCCAGTGTTTCACATCAGCAGAGTTGAGTGTGCAGTGGTAGCCACGAAGCCATACTCTGAAAAGGAGTGCCTTAACTCTGCTGTGAGCCTGAGGACACATAGGGCAGTGTATCGTGCACCAGTTTCTCAAGATGACCACTGTGTGCTAGAAGAGAGGCCGCTGGCTTCTGAGGAACCCTAGGCGCAGTAGGTGCCCGGGAGCACTCTTCACATTCATAGCAAGGGCAACGTACTCCTTTCTGGGATGCCTAGGTAGAGTGTTCCAATCGTCGTAGAGCCTAGCGAAAGCAGCGCCTGGCAGACTCTCTTTGCAAGTGGATCGTCCTCAGTGACAGAAACAGAACTGCAGTGTTACTGCACAATGTGCTTGTGATTCAGTCTGGGACACAGGATAGCACTCTCACAGAATAGAAAGCTAACCTTTGCATCCAGCCTGAAGACCAGTACATTCTTCACTCTTCACACTGTTAAGTATGTGCAGGAGCCTTGATCACCGAGGCCTACCTAAGGTACGGAAATACTTACCCATTTCATCCTATGCAGAGGTCCCTGTGCCCACAGGAACTCCTTGGAAGAGCCCTGTGGGTCCCGTGTGTTTCCTTGAGGTAGTCAGAAACTACTGAGGATAACCTTATGAGCTCAAGTTTGAAACCGGGCAACCCTGGCAAAACCTTCATTTCGTCCGTGGTAGGCGAGACAGGTGCGGATTGAAAGCTGCCTGAAACTCACTCCTGCGGCCCATCTTCTCTTTGCTGCCTGACGGCATCACGAAAGAAATTGAGTGTAATCGTATGAGGCATGCTGGTCTCGGTTCCTTGCTGGGAGTTCCTCCAGGAGCACACTGGAGCCTGCCGGGAAAGAACTGGCACCACTGTGCTCAAGTAAAATGCAGATTTCTCCCAAAGTAAGTTTAGCTATGCCCTAGTGGCGAAGAAGCATGTGTTAAAGGAAGGCTGCAACACTGTTACGTATTTCACGACTCATTGTGCACTCACCTTGGGTGTAACATCTGTGAAAGGGCACTGAATGCCGTCCAAATCTTCTGCTGCGTTTGAGTTCCAGGAAAAATGGGTTCGTTGGTTTTAAAGCTGTGAACGTGCAGCTGTAATGGAAAGCCCTGCCCGGATCGCTCGACAGCTCTCGTTTGTACAGCATTCAAAGGGCTTCAGGAACGCCGTTCCAAGCAGCCTTACATTCCATGCTGGCGTAGCCAGGGAGGCATTTGGATTCTTCTGAGAAACACCACTGTGCCTCCCAAGTGAAACCTGTGGGCTCCCAAATACGTCTCCCTACGGCAGCCTGAAATTACATGTTTAGTTCCAGTATGAAAACAACGGACAGCTTTAGCTGTGACAATGCTGGACTTCTGGGACCATCCAGATGCACCAAGGCCTAACTGTTGCCCGGCGGGGAAATGCTCTTCTGCACGTACAGCACTCACCACGTGAAAACCTTTCTTACCACAAGGAAGCAGTCTTACCCTAGTAGTAGAGAGGTAGGCAGAATCTTCAGATAAACCTGCTGTGTCATCAAGCTTGAAAGTCGGACACCGATGGGAACGTTCATAATCTCCTGCAATGGAAGCCACTTGCTTTGGGCTTCAAGGCTGCCTGAACAGCCCTAGGGGCCCTACTTCTCTTCACTGCAGGATGCTCGCGGTGGGCCAAGGCTGCGTTCTCTCAAAGGCAATAATGTACTGGCAATTGGTTTCTAAAAACTCATCCAACTGCACTCCAGATTCAGCTCCATACAAATGAAATGTGACCTAAGTCCTCAGCGTAAGGTCCAGTGTTTCACATCAGCAGAGTTGAGTGTGCAGTGGTAGCCACGAAGCCATACTCTGAAAAGGAGTGCCTTAACTCTGCTATGCCCCTGAGGACACATAGGGCAGTGTATGGTGCACCAGTTTCTCATGATGACCACTGTGTGCTAGAAGAGAGGCGGCTGGCTTCTGAGGAACCCTAGGCGCAGTAGTTGCCCGGGAGCACTCTTCACATTCATAGCAAGGGCAATGTAGTCCTTTCTGGGATGCCTAGGTAGAGTGTTCCAATTGTCACAGAGCCTAGCGAGAGCAGCGCCTGGCAGACTCTGTTTGCAAGTGGATCGTCCTCAGTGACTGAAACAGAACTGCACTGCTACGGCACAATGTGCTTGTGATTCAGTCTGGGACACAGGATAGCTCTCTCACAGAAGCGAAAGCTAACCATTACATCCAGCATGAAGACCAGTACATTTTACACACTTCACACTGTTCAGTATGTGCAAGAGCCATGGTCACCGAGACCTACCTAAGGTACTGATATACCGCTTCATCCTATGCAGAGGTCCCTGTGCCCACAGGAACTCCTTGGAAGAGCCCTGTGGGTCCCGTGTGTTTCCTTGAGGTAGTCAGAAACTACTGAGGATAACCTTATGAGCTCAAGTTTGAAACCGGGCAACCCTGGCAAAACCTTCACTTCGTCCGTGGTAGGCGAGACAGGTGCGGTTTGAAAGCTGCCTGAAACTCACTCCTGCGGCCCATCTTCTCTTTGCTGCCTGACGGCATCACGAAAGAACTTGAGTGTAATCGTATGAGGCATGCTGGTCTCGGTTCCTTGCTGGGAGCTCCTCCAGGAGCACACTGGAGCCTGCCGGGAAAGAACTGGCACCCCTGTGCTCAAGTAAAATGCAGATTTCTCCCAAAGTAAGTTTAGCTATGCCCTAGTGGCGAAGAAGTATGTGTTAAAGGAAGGCAGCAACGCTGTTAAGTATTTCACGACTCATTGTGCACTCACCTTGGGTGTAACATCTGTGAAAGGGAACTGAATGCCGTCCAAATCTTCTGCTGCGTTTGAGTTCCAGGAAAAATGGGTTCGTTGGTTTTAAAGCTGTGAACGTGCAGCTGTAATGGAAAGCCCTGCCCGGATCGCTCGACAGCTCTCGTTTGTACAGCATTCAAAGGGCTTCAGGAACGCCGTTCCAAGCAGCCTTACATTCCATGCTGGCGTAGCCAGGGAGGCATTTGGATTCTTCTGAGAAACACCACTGTGCCTCCCAAGTGAAACCTGTGGGCTCCCAAATACGTCTCCCTACGGCAGCCTGAAATTACATGTTTAGTTCCAGTATGAAAACAACGGACAGCTTTAGCTGTGACATTGCTGGACTTCTGGGACCATCCAGATTCACCAAGGCCTAACTGTTGCCCGGCGGGGGAATGCTCTTCTGCACGTACAGCACTCACCACGTGAAAACCTTTCTTACCACAAGGAAGCAGTCTTACCCTAGTAGTAGAGAGGTAGGCAGAATCTTCAGATAAACCTGCTGTGTCATCAAGCTTGAAAGTCGGACACCGATGGGAACGTTCATAGTCTCCTGCAATGGAAGCCACTTGCTTTGGGCTTCAAAGCTGCCTGAACAGCCCTAGGGGCCCTACTTCTCTTCACTGCAGGATGCTCGCGGTGGGCCAAGGCTGCGTTCTCTCAAAGGCAATAATGTACTGGCAATTGGTTTCTAAAAACTCATCCAACTGCACTCCAGATTCAGCTCCATACAAATGAAATGTGACCTAAGTCCTCAGCGTAAGGTCCTGTGTTTCACATCAGCAGAGTTGAGTGTGCAGTGGTAGCCACGAAGCCATACTCTGAAAAGGAGTGCCTTAACTCTGCTATGCCCCTGAGGACACATAGGGCAGTGTATGGTGCACCAGTTTCTCATGATGACCACTGTGTGCTAGAAGAGAGGCGGCTGGCTTCTGAGGAACCCTAGGCGCAGTAGTTGCCCGGGAGCACTCTTCACATTCATAGCAAGGGCAATGTAGTCCTTTCTGGGATGCCTAGGTAGAGTGTTCCAATTGTCACAGAGCCTAGCGAAAGCAGCGCCTGGCAGACTCTGTTTGCAAGTGGATCGTCCTCAGTGACTGAAACAGAACTGCACTGCTACGGCACAATGTGCTTGTGATTCAGTCTGGGACACAGGATAGCTCTCTCACAGAAGCGAAAGCTAACCATTACATCCAGCCTGAAGACCAGTACATTTTACACACTTCACACTGTTAAGTATGTGCAAGAGCCATGGTCACCGAGCCCTACCTAAGGTAATGAAATACCGCTTCATCCTATGCAGAGGTCCCTGTGCCCACAGGAACTGCATGGAAGAGCCCTGTGGGTCCGTGTGTTTCCTTGAGGTAGTCAGAAACTACTGAGGATAACCTTATGAGCTCAAGTTTGAAACCGGGCAACCCTGGCAAAACCTTCATTTCGTCCGTGGTAGGCGAGACAGGTGCGGTTTGAAAGCTGCCTGAAAATCACTCCTGCTGCCCATCTTCTCTTTGCTGCCTGACGGCATCACGAAAGAACTTGAGTGTAATCGTATGAGGCATGCTGGTCTCGGTTCCTTGCTGGGAGCTCCTCTAGGAGCACACTGGAGCCTGCTGGCAAAGAACTGGCACCCCTGTGCTCAAGTAAAATGCAGATTTCTCCCAAAGTAAGTTTAGCTATGCCCTAGTGGCGAAGAAGCATGTGTTAAAGGAAGGCTGCAACACTGTTACGTATTTCACAACTCACTGTGCACTCAACTTGGTTGTAACATCTGTGAAAAGACACTGAATGCCTCCAAATCTTCTGCTGCGTTTGAGTCCCAGGACGCAAATGGGTTCGTTGGCTTTAAGGCTGTGAACGGGCAGCAGTAATGGCAAAGCCCTGCCCGGATCGCTCCAGAGCTCTCGTTTGTACAGCATTCAAACGGCTTCAGGAAGGCCGTTCCAAGCATCCTTACATTCCAGGCTGTCGTAGCCAGGAAGGCATTTGGATTCTTTTGAGAAACACCACTGTGCCTCACAAGTGAAACCTGCGGGCTCCTAAATACGTCTCCCTACGGCAGCCTGAAACTATATGTTTAGTTCCAGTATGAAAAAAACGGACAGCTTTACTTGAGACAATGCTGGACGTCTGGGACCATCCAGATTCACCAAGGCCTAACTTTTGCCCGGCGGGGGAATGCTCTTCTGCACGTACAGCACTCACCACGTGAAAACCTTTCTTAGCACAAGGAAGCAGTCTTACCCTAGTAGTAGAGAGGTAGGCAGAATCTTCAGATAAACCTGCTGTGTCATCAAGCTTGAAAGTCGGACACCGATGGGATCTTTCGTATTCCCCTGCAATGGAAGCTTCTTTCTTTGGGCTTCAAAGCTGCCTGAACAGCGCGAGGGGCCAGCTTCTCTTCACTGCAGGATTGTTGCTGTGGGCCAAGGTTGCGTTCTCACAAAGGCAATAATGTATTGGCAATTAGTTTCTAAAAACTCATCCAACTGCACTCCAGATTCAGCTCCATACAAATGAAATGTGACCTAAATCCTCAGCGTAAGGTCCAGTGTTTCACATCAGCAGAGTTGAGTGTGCAGTGGTAGCCACGAAGCCATACTCTGAAAAGGAGTGCCTTAACTCTGCTATGCCCCTGAGGACACATAGGGCAGTGTATCGTGCACCAGGTTCTCATGATGACCACTGTGTGCTAGAAGAGAGGCCGCTGGCTTCTGAGGAACCCCAGGCGCAGTAGGTGCCCGGGAGCACTCTTCACATTCATAGCAAGGGCAACGTACTCCTTTCTGGGATGCCTAGGTAGAGTGTTCCAATCGTCATAGAGCCTAGCGAAAGCAGCGCCTGGCAGACTCTCTTTGAAAGTGGATCGTCCTCAGTGACAGAAACAGAACTGCAGTGTTACTGCACAATGTGCTTGTGATTCAGTCTGGGACACAGGATAGCACTCTCACAGAATAGAAAGCTATCCTTTGCATCCAGCCTGAAGACCAGTACATTCTTCACTCTTCACACTGTTAAGTATGTGCAGGAGCCTTGATCACCGAGGCCTACTTAAGGTACTGAAATACTTACCCATTTCATCCTATGCAGAGGTCCCTGTGCCCACAGGAACTCCTTGGAAGAGCCCTGTGGGTCCCGTGTGTTTCCTTGAGGTAGTCAGAAACTACTGAGGATAACCTTATGAGCTCAAGTTTGAAACCGGGCAACCCTGGCAAAACCTTCATTTCGTCCGTGGTAGGCGAGACAGGTGCGGTTTGAAAGCTGCCTGAAACTCACTCCTGCGGCCCATCTTCTCTTTGCTGCCTGACGGCATCACGAAAGAACTTGATTGTAATCGTATGAGGCATGCTGGTCTCGGTTCCTTGCTGGGAGCTCCTCTAGGAGCACACTGGAGCCTGCTGGCAAAGAACTGGCACCCCTGTGCTCAAGTAAAATGCAGATTTCTCCCAAAGTAAGTTTAGCTATGCCCTAGTGGCAAAGAAGCATGTGTTAAAGGAAGGCTGCAACACTGTTACGTATTTCACAACTCACTGTGCACTCAACTTGGTTGTAACATCTGTGAAAAGGCACTGAATGCCTCCAAATCTTCTGCTGCGTTTGAGTCCCAGGACGCAAATGGGTTCGTTGGCTTTAAGGCTGTGAACGGGCAGCAGTAATGGCAAAGCCCTGCCCGGATCGCTCGACAGCTCTCGTTTGTACAGCATTCAAACGGCTTCAGGAAGGCCGTTCCAAGCATCCTTACATTCCAGGCTGTCGTAGCCAGGAAGGCATTTGGATTCTTTTGAGAAACACCACTGTGCCTCACAAGTGAAACCTGCGGGCTCCTAAATACGTCTCCCTACGGCAGCCTGAAACTATATGTTTAGTTCCAGTATGAAAAAAACGGACAGCTTTACTTGAGACAATGCTGGACGTCTGGGACCATCCAGATTCACTAAGGCCTAACTTTTGCCCGGTGGGGGAATGCTCTTCTGCACGTACAGCACTCACCACGTGAAAACCTTTCTTAGCACAAGGAAGCAATCTTACCCTAGTAGTAGAGAGGTGGGCAGAATCTTCAGATAAACCTGCTGTGTCATCAAACTTGAAAGTCGGACACCGATGGGATCTTTCGTATTCCCCTGCAATGGAAGCTTCTTTCTTTGGGCTTCAAAGCTGCCTGAACAGCGCGAGGGGCCAGCTTCTCTTCACTGCAGGATTGTTGCTGTGGGCCAAGGTTGCGTTCTCACAAAGGCAATAATGTACTGGCAATTGGTTTCTAAAAACTCATCCAACTGCACTCCAGATTCAGCTCCATACAAATGAAATGTGACCTAAGTCCTCAGCGTAAGGTCCAGTGTTTCACATCAGCAGAGTTGAGTGTGCAGTGGTAGCCACGAAGCCATACTCTGAAAAGGAGTGCCTTAACTCTGCTATGCCCCTGAGGACACATAGGGCAGTGTATCGTGCACCAGGTTCTCATGATGACCACTGTGTGCTAGAAGAGAGGCCGCTGGCTTCTGAGGAACCCTAGGCGCAGTAGGTGCCCGGGAGCACTCTTCACATTCATAGCAAGGGCAACGTACTCCTTTCTGGGATGCCTAGGTAGAGTGTTCCAATCGTCATAGAGCCTAGCGAAAGCAGCGCCTGGCAGACTCTCTTTGCAAGTGGATCGTCCTCAATGACAGAAACAGAACTGCAGTGTTACTGCACAATGTGCTTGTGATTCAGTCTGGGACACAGGATAGCACTCTCACAGAATAGAAAGCTAACCTTTGCATCCAGCCTGAAGACCAGTACATTCTTCACTCTTCACACTGTTAAGTATGTGCAGGAGCCTTGATCACCGAGGCCTACCTAAGGTACTGAAATACTTACCCATTTCATCCTATGCAGAGGTCCCTGTGCCCACAGGAACTCCTTGGAAGAGCCCTGTGGGTCCCGTGTGTTTCCTTGAGGTAGTCAGAAACTACTGAGGATAACCTTATGAGCTCAAGTTTGAAACCGGGCAACCCTGGCAAAACCTTCATTTCGTCCGTGGTAGGCGAGACAGGTGCGGATTGAAAGCTGCCTGAAACTCACTCCTGCGGCCCATCTTCTCTTTGCTGCCTGACGGCATCACGAAAGAACTTGAGTGTAATCGTATGAGGCATGCTGGTCTCGGTTCCTTGCTGGGAGCTCCTGTAGGAGCACACTGGAGCCTGCTGGCAAAGAACTGGCACCCCTGTGCTCAAGTAAAATGCAGATTTCTCCCAAAGTAAGTTTAGCTATGCCCTAGTGGCGAAGAAGCATGTGTTAAAGGAAGGCTGCAACACTGTTACGTATTTCACGACTCATTGTGCACTCACTTTGGGTGTAACATCTGTGAAAGGGCACTGAATGCCGTCCAAATCTTCTGCTGCGTTTGAGTTCCAGGAAAAATGGGTTCGTTGGTTTTAAAGCTGTGAACGTGCAGCTGTAATGGAAAGCCCTGCCCGAATCGCTCGACAGCTCTCGTTTGTGCAGCATTCAAAGGGCTTCAGGAACGCCGTTCCAAGCAGCCTTACATTCCATGCTGGCGTAGCCAGGGAGGCATTTGGATTCTTCTGAGAAACACCACTGTGCCTCACAAGTGAAACCTGCGGGCTCCTAAATACGTCTCCCTACGGCAGCCTGAAACTATATGTTTAGTTCCAGTATGAAAAAAACGGACAGCTTTACTTGAGACAATGCTGGACGTCTGAGACCACCCAGATTCACCAAGGCCTAACTTTTGCCCGGCGGGGGAATGCTCTTCTGCACGTACAGCACTCACCACGTGAAAACCTTTCTTAGCACAAGGAAGCAGTCTTACCCTAGTAGTAGAGAGGTAGGCAGAATCTTCAGATAAACCTGCTGTGTCATCAAGCTTGAAAGTCGGACACCGATGGGATCTTTCGTATTCCCCTGCAATGGAAGCTTCTTTCTTTGGGCTTCAAAGCTGCCTGAACAGCGCGAGGGGCCAGCTTCTCTTCACTGCAGGATTGTCGCTGTGGGCCAAGGCTGCGTTCTCTCAATGGCAATAATGTGCTAGCAATTGCTTTCTAGTAACTCATCCAACTGCACTCCAGATTCAGCTCCATTCAAATGAAAGGTGACCTAGGTCCTCAGGGTAAGGTCCAGTGTTTCACATCAGCAGAGTTGAGTGTGCAGTGGTAGCCACGAAGCCATACTCTGAAAAGGAGTGCCTTAACTCTGCTGTGAGCCTGAGGACACATAGGGCAGTGTATCGTGCACCAGTTTCTCAAGATGACCACTGTGTGCTAGAAGAGAGGCCGCTGGCTTCTGAGGAACCCTAGGCGCAGTAGGTGCCCGGGAGCACTCTTCACATTCATAGCAAGGGCAACGTACTCCTTTCTGGGATGCCTAGGTAGAGTGTTCCAATCGTCGTAGAGCCTAGCGAAAGCAGCGCCTGGCAGACTCTCTTTGCAAGTGGATCGTCCTCAGTGACAGAAACAGAACTGCAGTGTTAATGCACAATGTGCTTGTGATTCAGTCTGGGACACAGGATAGCACTCTCACAGAATAGAAAGCTAACCTTTGCATCCAGCCTGAAGACCAGTACATTCTTCACTCTTCACACTGTTAAGTATGTGCAGGAGCCTTGATCACCGAGGCCTACCTAAGGTACTGAAATACTTACCCATTTCATCCTATGCAGAGGTCCCTGTGCCCACAGGAACTCCTTGGAAGAGCCCTGTGGGTCCCGTGTGTTTCCTTGAGGTAGTCAGAAACTACTGAGGATAACCTTATGAGCTCAAGTTTGAAACCGGGCAACCCTGGCAAAACCTTCATTTCGTCCGTGGTAGGCGAGACAGGTGCGGATTGAAAGCTGCCTGAAACTCACTCCTGCGGCCCATCTTCTCTTTGCTGCCTGACGGCATCACGAAAGAACTTGAGTGTAATCGTATGAGGCATGCTGGTCTCGGTTCCTTTCTAGGAGTTCCTCCAGGAGCACAATGGAGCTTGCCGGGAAAGAACTGGCACCCCTGTGCTCAAGTAAAATGTAGATTTCTCCCAAAGTAAGTTTAGCTATGCCCTAGTGGCGAAGAAGCATGTGTTAAAGGAAGGCTGCAACACTGTTACGTATTTCACGACTCATTGTGCACTCACCTTGGGTGTAACATCTGTGAAAGGGCACTGAATGCCGTCCAAACCTTCTGCTGCGTTTGAGTTCCAGGAAAAATGGGTTCCTTGGTTTTAAACCTGTGAACGTGCAGCTGTAATGGAAAGCCCTGCCCGGATCGCTCGACAGCTCTCGTTTGTACAGCATTCAAAGGGCTTCAGGAACGCCGTTCCAAGCAGCCTTACATTCCATGCTGGCGTAGCCAGGGAGGCATTTGGATTCTTCTGAGAAACACCACTGTGCCTCACAAGTGAAACCTGTGGGCTCCCAAATACGTCTCCCTACGGCAGCCTGAAATTACATGTTTAGTTCCAGTATGAAAACAACGGACAGCTTTAGCTGTGACAATGCTGGACTTCTGGGACCATCCAGATTCACCAAGGCCTAACTGTTGCCCGGCGGGGGAATGCTCTTCTGCACGTACAGCACTCACCACGTGAAAACCTTTCTTACCACAAGGAAGCAGTCTTACCCTAGTAGTAGAGAGGTAGGCAGAATCTTCAGATAAACCTGCTGTGTCATCAAGCTTGAAAGTCGGACACCGATGGGAACGTTCATAGTCTCCTGCAATGGAAGCCACTTGCTTTGGGCTACAAAGCTGCCTGAACAGCCCTAGGGGCCCTACTTCTCTTCACTGCAGGATGCTCGCTGTGGGCCAAGGCTGCGTTCTCTCAAAGGCAATAATGTACTGGCAATTGGTTTCTAAAAACTCATCCAACTGCACTCCAGATTCAGCTCCATACAAATGAAAGGTGACCTAAGTCCTCAGCGTAAGGTCCAGTGTTTCACATCAGCAGAGTTGAGTGTGCAGTGGTAGCCGCGAAGCCATACTCTGAAAAGGAGTGCCTTAACTCTGCTATGCCCCTGAGGACACATAGGGCAGTGTATGGTGCACCAGTTTCTCATGATGACCACTGTGTGCTAGAAGAGAGGCGGCTGGCTTCTGAGGAACCCTAGGCGCAGTAGTTGCCCGGGAGCACTCTTCACATTCATAGCAAGGGCAATGTAGTCCTTTCTGGGATGCCTAGGTAGAGTGCTCCAATCGTCACAGAGCCTAGTGAAAGCAGCGCCTGGCAGACTCTGTTTTCAAGTGGATCGTCCTCAGTGACTGAAACAGAACTGCACTGCTACGGCACAATGTGCTTGTGATTCAGTCTGGGACACAGGATAGCTCTCTCACAGAAGCGAAAGCTAACCATTACATCCAGCCTGAAGACCAGTACATTTTACACACTTCACACTGTTAAGTATGTGCAAGAGCCATGGTCACCGAGACCTACCTAAGGTACTGAAATACCGCTTCATCCTATGCAGAGGTCCCTGTGCCCACAGAACTGCATGGAAGAGCCCTGTGGGTCCGTGTGTTTCCTTGAGGTAGTCAGAAACTACTGAGGATAACCTTATGAGCTCAAGTTTGAAACCGGGCAACCCTGGCAAAACCTTCATTTCGTCCGTGGTAGGCGAGACAGGTGCGGTTTGAAAGCTGCCTGCAAATCACTCCTGCTGCCCATCTTCTCTTTGCTGCCTGACGGCATCACGAAAGAAGTTGAGTGTAATCGTATGAGGCATGCTGGTCTCGGTTCCTTGCTGGGAGCTCCTCTAGGAGCACACTGGAGCCTGCTGGCAAAGAACTGGCACCCCTGTGCTCAAGTAAAATGCAGATTTCTCCCAAAGTAAGTTTAGCTATGCCCTAGTGGCGAAGAAGCATGTGTTAAAGGAAGGCTGCAACACTGTTACGTATTTCACAACTCACTGTGCACTCAACTTGGTTGTAACATCTGTGAAAAGGCACTGAATGCCTCCAAATCTTCTGCTGCGTTTGAGTCCCAGGACGCAAATGGGTTCGTTGGCTTTAAGGCTGTGAACGGGCAGCAGTAATGGCAAAGCCCTGCCCGGATCGCTCCAGAGCTCTCGTTTGTACAGCATTCAAACGGCTTCAGGAAGGCCGTTCCAAGCATCCTTACATTCCAGGCTGTCGTAGCCAGGAAGGCATTTGGATTCTTTTGAGAAACACCACTGTGCCTCACAAGTGAAACCTGCGGGCTCCTAAATACGTCTCCCTACGGCAGCCTGAAACTATATGTTTAGTTCCAGTATGAAAAAAACGGACAGCTTTACTTGAGACAATGCTGGACGTCTGGGACCATCCAGATTCACCAAGGCCTAACTTTTGCCCGGCGGGGGAATGCTCTTCTGCACGTACAGCACTCACCACTTGAAAACCTTTCTTAGCACAAGGAAGCAGTCTTACCCTAGTAGTAGAGAGGTAGGCAGAATCTTCAGATAAACCTGCTGTGTCATCAAGCTTGAAAGTCGGACACCGATGGGATCTTTCGTATTCCCCTGCAATGGAAGCTTCTTTCTTTGGGCTTCAAAGCTGCCTGAACAGCGCGAGGGGCCAGCTTCTCTTCACTGCAGGATTGTCGCTGTGGGCCAAGGCTGCGTTCTCTCAATGGCAATAATGTGCTAGCAATTGCTTTCTAGTAACTCATCCAACTGCACTCCAGATTCAGCTCCATTCAAATGAAAGGTGACCTAGGTCCTCAGGGTAAGGTCCAGTGTTTCACATCAGCAGAGTTGAGTGTGCAGTGGTAGCCACGAAGCCATACTCTGAAAAGGAGTGCCTTAACTCTGCTGTGAGCCTGAGGACACATAGGGCAGTGTATCGTGCACCAGTTTCTCAAGATGACCACTGTGTGCTAGAAGAGAGGCCGCTGGCTTCTGAGGAACCCTAGGCGCAGTAGGTGCCCGGGAGCACTCTTCACATTCATAGCAAGGGCAACGTACTCCTTTCTGGGATGCCTAGGTAGAGTGTTCCAATCGTCGTAGAGCCTAGCGAAAGCAGCGCCTGGCAGACTCTCTTTGCAAGTGGATCGTCCTCAGTGACAGAAACAGAACTGCAGTGTTAATGCACAATGTGCTTGTGATTCAGTCTGGGACACAGGATAGCACTCTCACAGAATAGAAAGCTAACCTTTGCATCCAGCCTGAAGACCAGTACATTCTTCACTCTTCACACTGTTAAGTATGTGCAGGAGCCTTGATCACCGAGGCCTACCTAAGGTACTGAAATACTTACCCATTTCATCCTATGCAGAGGTCCCTGTGCCCACAGGAACTCCTTGGAAGAGCCCTGTGGGTCCCGTGTGTTTCCTTGAGGTAGTCAGAAACTACTGAGGATAACCTTATGAGCTCAAGTTTGAAACCGGGCAACCCTGGCAAAACCTTCATTTCGTCCGTGGTAGGCGAGACAGGTGCGGATTGAAAGCTGCCTGAAACTCACTCCTGCGGCCCATCTTCTCTTTGCTGCCTGACGGCATCACGAAAGAACTTGAGTGTAATCGTATGAGGCATGCTGGTCTCGGTTCCTTGCTAGGAGTTCCTCCAGGAGCACAATGGAGCTTGCCGGGAAAGAACTGGCACCCCTGTGCTCAAGTAAAATGCAGATTTCTCCCAAAGTAAGTTTAGCTATGCCCTAGTGGCGAAGAAGCATGTGTTAAAGGAAGGCTGCAACACTGTTACGTATTTCACGACTCATTGTGCACTCACCTTGGGTGTAACATCTGTGAAAGGGCACTGAATGCCGTCCAAACCTTCTGCTGCGTTTGAGTTCCAGGAAAAATGGGTTACTTGGTTTTAAACCTGTGAACGTGCAGCTGTAATGGAAAGCCCTGCCCGGATCGCTCGACAGCTCTCGTTTGTACAGCATTCAAAGGGCTTCAGGAACGCCGTTCCAAGCAGCCTTACATTCCATGCTGGCGTAGCCAGGGAGGCATTTGGATTCTTCTGAGAAACACCACTGTGCCTCACAAGTGAAACCTGTGGGCTCCCAAATACGTCTCCCTACGGCAGCCTGAAATTACATGTTTAGTTCCAGTATGAAAACAACGGACAGCTTTAGCTGTGACAATGCTGGACTTCTGGGACCATCCAGATTCACCAAGGCCTAACTGTTGCCCGGCGGGGGAATGCTCTTCTGCACGTACAGCACTCACCACGTGAAAACCTTTCTTACCACAAGGAAGCAGTCTTACCCTAGTAGTAGAGAGGTAGGCAGAATCTTCAGATAAACCTGCTGTGTCATCAAGCTTGAAAGTCGGACACCGATGGGAACGTTCATAGTCTCCTGCAATGGAAGCCACTTGCTTTGGGCTTCAAAGCTGCCTGAACAGCCCTAGGGGCCCTACTTCTCTTCACTGCAGGATGCTCGCTGTGGGCCAAGGCTGCGTTCTCTCAAAGGCAATAATGTACTGGCAATTGGTTTCTAAAAACTCATCCAACTGCACTCCAGATTCAGCTCCATACAAATGAAAGGTGACCTAAGTCCTCAGCGTAAGGTCCAGTGTTTCACATCAGCAGAGTTGAGTGTGCAGTGGTAGCCGCGAAGCCATACTCTGAAAAGGAGTGCCTTAACTCTGCTATGCCCCTGAGGACACATAGGGCAGTGTATGGTGCACCAGTTTCTCATGATGACCACTGTGTGCTAGAAGAGAGGCGGCTGGCTTCTGAGGAACCCTAGGCGCAGTAGTTGCCCGGGAGCACTCTTCACATTCATAGCAAGGGCAATGTAGTCCTTTCTGGGATGCCTAGGTAGAGTGCTCCAATCGTCACAGAGCCTAGTGAAAGCAGCGCCTGGCAGACTCTGTTTTCAAGTGGATCGTCCTCAGTGACTGAAACAGAACTGCACTGCTACGGCACAATGTGCTTGTGATTCAGTCTGGGACACAGGATAGCTCTCTCACAGAAGCGAAAGCTAACCATTACATCCAGCCTGAAGACCAGTACATTTTACACACTTCACACTGTTAAGTATGTGCAAGAGCCATGGTCACCGAGACCTACCTAAGGTACTGAAATACCGCTTCATCCTATGCAGAGGTCCCTGTGCCCACAGAACTGCATGGAAGAGCCCTGTGGGTCCGTGTGTTTCCTTGAGGTAGTCAGAAACTACTGAGGATAACCTTATGAGCTCAAGTTTGAAACCGGGCAACCCTGGCAAAACCTTCATTTCGTCCGTGGTAGGCGAGACAGGTGCGGTTTGAAAGCTGCCTGCAAATCACTCCTGCTGCCCATCTTCTCTTTGCTGCCTGACGGCATCACGAAAGAAGTTGAGTGTAATCGTATGAGGCATGCTGGTCTCGGTTCCTTGCTGGGAGCTCCTCTAGGAGCACACTGGAGCCTGCTGGCAAAGAACTGGCACCCCTGTGCTCAAGTAAAATGCAGATTTCTCCCAAAGTAAGTTTAGCTATGCCCTAGTGGCGAAGAAGCATGTGTTAAAGGAAGGCTGCAACACTGTTACGTATTTCACAACTCACTGTGCACTCAACTTGGTTGTAACATCTGTGAAAAGGCACTGAATGCCTCCAAATCTTCTGCTGCGTTTGAGTCCCAGGACGCAAATGGGTTCGTTGGCTTTAAGGCTGTGAACGGGCAGCAGTAATGGCAAAGCCCTGCCCGGATCGCTCGACAGCTCTCGTTTGTACAGCATTCAAACGGCTTCAGGAAGGCCGTTCCAAGCATCCTTACATTCCAGGCTGTCGTAGCCAGGAAGGCATTTGGATTCTTTTGAGAAACACCACTGTGCCTCACAAGTGAAACCTGCGGGCTCCTAAATACGTCTCCCTACGGCAGCCTGAAACTATATGTTTAGTTCCAGTATGAAAAAAACGGACAGCTTTACTTGAGACAATGCTGGACGTCTGGGACCATCCAGATTCACTAAGGCCTAACTTTTGCCCGGTGGGGGAATGCTCTTCTGCACGTACAGCACTCACCACGTGAAAACCTTTCTTAGCACAAGGAAGCAATCTTACCCTAGTAGTAGAGAGGTGGGCAGAATCTTCAGATAAACCTGCTGTGTCATCAAACTTGAAAGTCGGACACCGATGGGATCTTTCGTATTCCCCTGCAATGGAAGCTTCTTTCTTTGGGCTTCAAAGCTGCCTGAACAGCGCGAGGGGCCAGCTTCTCTTCACTGCAGGATTGTTGCTGTGGGCCAAGGTTGCGTTCTCACAAAGGCAATAATGTACTGGCAATTGGTTTCTAAAAACTCATCCAACTGCACTCCAGATTCAGCTCCATACAAATGAAATGTGACCTAAGTCCTCAGCGTAAGGTCCAGTGTTTCACATCAGCAGAGTTGAGTGTGCAGTGGTAGCCACGAAGCCATACTCTGAAAAGGAGTGCCTTAACTCTGCTATGCCCCTGAGGACACATAGGGCAGTGTATCGTGCACCAGGTTCTCATGATGACCACTGTGTGCTAGAAGAGAGGCCGCTGGCTTCTGAGGAACCCTAGGCGCAGTAGGTGCCCGGGAGCACTCTTCACATTCATAGCAAGGGCAACGTACTCCTTTCTGGGATGCCTAGGTAGAGTGTTCCAATCGTCATAGAGCCTAGCGAAAGCAGCGCCTGGCAGACTCTCTTTGCAAGTGGATCGTCCTCAATGACAGAAACAGAACTGCAGTGTTACTGCACAATGTGCTTGTGATTCAGTCTGGGACACAGGATAGCACTCTCACAGAATAGAAAGCTAACCTTTGCATCCAGCCTGAAGACCAGTACATTCTTCACTCTTCACACTGTTAAGTATGTGCAGGAGCCTTGATCACCGAGGCCTACCTAAGGTACTGAAATACTTACCCATTTCATCCTATGCAGAGGTCCCTGTGCCCACAGGAACTCCTTGGAAGAGCCCTGTGGGTCCCGTGTGTTTCCTTGAGGTAGTCAGAAACTACTGAGGATAACCTTATGAGCTCAAGTTTGAAACCGGGCAACCCTGGCAAAACCTTCATTTCGTCCGTGGTAGGCGAGACAGGTGCGGATTGAAAGCTGCCTGAAACTCACTCCTGCGGCCCATCTTCTCTTTGCTGCCTGACGGCATCACGAAAGAACTTGAGTGTAATCGTATGAGGCATGCTGGTCTCGGTTCCTTGCTGGGAGCTCCTGTAGGAGCACACTGGAGCCTGCTGGCAAAGAACTGGCACCCCTGTGCTCAAGTAAAATGCAGATTTCTCCCAAAGTAAGTTTAGCTATGCCCTAGTGGCGAAGAAGCATGTGTTAAAGGAAGGCTGCAACACTGTTACGTATTTCACGACTCATTGTGCACTCACTTTGGGTGTAACATCTGTGAAAGGGCACTGAATGCCGTCCAAATCTTCTGCTGCGTTTGAGTTCCAGGAAAAATGGGTTCGTTGGTTTTAAAGCTGTGAACGTGCAGCTGTAATGGAAAGCCCTGCCCGAATCGCTCGACAGCTCTCGTTTGTGCAGCATTCAAAGGGCTTCAGGAACGCCGTTCCAAGCAGCCTTACATTCCATGCTGGCGTAGCCAGGGAGGCATTTGGATTCTTCTGAGAAACACCACTGTGCCTCACAAGTGAAACCTGCGGGCTCCTAAATACGTCTCCCTACGGCAGCCTGAAACTATATGTTTAGTTCCAGTATGAAAAAAACGGACAGCTTTACTTGAGACAATGCTGGACGTCTGAGACCACCCAGATTCACCAAGGCCTAACTTTTGCCCGGCGGGGGAATGCTCTTCTGCACGTACAGCACTCACCACGTGAAAACCTTTCTTAGCACAAGGAAGCAGTCTTACCCTAGTAGTAGAGAGGTAGGCAGAATCTTCAGATAAACCTGCTGTGTCATCAAGCTTGAAAGTCGGACACCGATGGGATCTTTCGTATTCCCCTGCAATGGAAGCTTCTTTCTTTGGGCTTCAAAGCTGCCTAAACAGCGCGAGGGGCCAGCTTCTCTTCACTGCAGGATTGTCGCTGTGGGCCAAGGCTGCGTTCTCTCAATGGCAATAATGTGCTAGCAATTGCTTTCTAGTAACTCATCCAACTGCACTCCAGATTCAGCTCCATTCAAATGAAAGGTGACCTAGGTCCTCAGGGTAAGGTCCAGTGTTTCACATCAGCAGAGTTGAGTGTGCAGTGGTAGCCACGAAGCCATACTCTGAAAAGGAGTGCCTTAACTCTGCTGTGAGCCTGAGGACACATAGGGCAGTGTATCGTGCACCAGTTTCTCAAGATGACCACTGTGTGCTAGAAGAGAGGCCGCTGGCTTCTGAGGAACCCTAGGCGCAGTAGGTGCCCGGGAGCACTCTTCACATTCATAGCAAGGGCAACGTACTCCTTTCTGGGATGCCTAGGTAGAGTGTTCCAATCGTCGTAGAGCCTAGCGAAAGCAGCGCCTGGCAGACTCTCTTTGCAAGTGGATCGTCCTCAGTGACAGAAACAGAACTGCAGTGTTAATGCACAATGTGCTTGTGATTCAGTCTGGGACACAGGATAGCACTCTCACAGAATAGAAAGCTAACCTTTGCATCCAGCCTGAAGACCAGTACATTCTTCACTCTTCACACTGTTAAGTATGTGCAGGAGCCTTGATCACCGAGGTCTACCTAAGGTACTGAAATACTTACCCATTTCATCCTATGCAGAGGTCCCTGTGCCCACAGGAACTCCTTGGAAGAGCCCTGTGGGTCCCGTGTGTTTCCTTGAGGTAGTCAGAAACTACTGAGGATAACCTTATGAGCTCAAGTTTGAAACCGGGCAACCCTGGCAAAACCTTCATTTCGTCCGTGGTAGGCGAGACAGGTGCGGATTGAAAGCTGCCTGAAACTCACTCCTGCGGCCCATCTTCTCTTTGCTGCCTGACGGCATCACGAAAGAACTTGAGTGTAATCGTATGAGGCATGCTGGTCTCGGTTCCTTTCTAGGAGTTCCTCCAGGAGCACAATGGAGCTTGCCGGGAAAGAACTGGCACCCCTGTGCTCAAGTAAAATGTAGATTTCTCCCAAAGTAAGTTTAGCTATGCCCTAGTGGCGAAGAAGCATGTGTTAAAGGAAGGCTGCAACACTGTTACGTATTTCACGACTCATTGTGCACTCACCTTGGGTGTAACATCTGTGAAAGGGCACTGAATGCCGTCCAAACCTTCTGCTGCGTTTGAGTTCCAGGAAAAATGGGTTCCTTGGTTTTAAACCTGTGAACGTGCAGCTGTAATGGAAAGCCCTGCCCGGATCGCTCGACAGCTCTCGTTTGTACAGCATTCAAAGGGCTTCAGGAACGCCGTTCCAAGCAGCCTTACATTCCATGCTGGCGTAGCCAGGGAGGCATTTGGATTCTTCTGAGAAACACCACTGTGCCTCACAAGTGAAACCTGTGGGCTCCCAAATACGTCTCCCTACGGCAGCCTGAAATTACATGTTTAGTTCCAGTATGAAAACAACGGACAGCTTTAGCTGTGACAATGCTGGACTTCTGGGACCATCCAGATTCACCAAGGCCTAACTGTTGCCCGGCGGGGGAATGCTCTTCTGCACGTACAGCACTCACCACGTGAAAACCTTTCTTACCACAAGGAAGCAGTCTTACCCTAGTAGTAGAGAGGTAGGCAGAATCTTCAGATAAACCTGCTGTGTCATCAAGCTTGAAAGTCGGACACCGATGGGAACGTTCATAGTCTCCTGCAATGGAAGCCACTTGCTTTGGGCTACAAAGCTGCCTGAACAGCCCTAGGGGCCCTACTTCTCTTCACTGCAGGATGCTCGCTGTGGGCCAAGGCTGCGTTCTCTCAAAGGCAATAATGTACTGGCAATTGGTTTCTAAAAACTCATCCAACTGCACTCCAGATTCAGCTCCATACAAATGAAAGGTGACCTAAGTCCTCAGCGTAAGGTCCAGTGTTTCACATCAGCAGAGTTGAGTGTGCAGTGGTAGCCGCGAAGCCATACTCTGAAAAGGAGTGCCTTAACTCTGCTATGCCCCTGAGGACACATAGGGCAGTGTATGGTGCACCAGTTTCTCATGATGACCACTGTGTGCTAGAAGAGAGGCGGCTGGCTTCTGAGGAACCCTAGGCGCAGTAGTTGCCCGGGAGCACTCTTCACATTCATAGCAAGGGCAATGTAGTCCTTTCTGGGATGCCTAGGTAGAGTGCTCCAATCGTCACAGAGCCTAGTGAAAGCAGCGCCTGGCAGACTCTGTTTTCAAGTGGATCGTCCTCAGTGACTGAAACAGAACTGCACTGCTACGGCACAATGTGCTTGTGATTCAGTCTGGGACACAGGATAGCTCTCTCACAGAAGCGAAAGCTAACCATTACATCCAGCCTGAAGACCAGTACATTTTACACACTTCACACTGTTAAGTATGTGCAAGAGCCATGGTCACCGAGACCTACCTAAGGTACTGAAATACCGCTTCATCCTATGCAGAGGTCCCTGTGCCCACAGAACTGCATGGAAGAGCCCTGTGGGTCCGTGTGTTTCCTTGAGGTAGTCAGAAACTACTGAGGATAACCTTATGAGCTCAAGTTTGAAACCGGGCAACCCTGGCAAAACCTTAATTTCGTCCGTGGTAGGCGAGACAGGTGCGGTTTGAAAGCTGCCTGCAAATCACTCCTGCTGCCCATCTTCTCTTTGCTGCCTGACGGCATCACGAAAGAAGTTGAGTGTAATCGTATGAGGCATGCTGGTCTCGGTTCCTTGCTGGGAGCTCCTCTAGGAGCACACTGGAGCCTGCTGGCAAAGAACTGGCACCCCTGTGCTCAAGTAAAATGCAGATTTCTCCCAAAGTAAGTTTAGCTATGCCCTAGTGGCGAAGAAGCATGTGTTAAAGGAAGGCTGCAACACTGTTACGTATTTCACAACTCACTGTGCACTCAACTTGGTTGTAACATCTGTGAAAAGGCACTGAATGCCTCCAAATCTTCTGCTGCGTTTGAGTCCCAGGACGCAAATGGGTTCGTTGGCTTTAAGGCTGTGAACGGGCAGCAGTAATGGCAAAGCCCTGCCCGGATCGCTCGACAGCTCTCGTTTGTACAGCATTCAAACGGCTTCAGGAAGGCCGTTCCAAGCATCCTTACATTCCAGGCTGTCGTAGCCAGGAAGGCATTTGGATTCTTTTGAGAAACACCACTGTGCCTCACAAGTGAAACCTGCGGGCTCCTAAATACGTCTCCCTACGGCAGCCTGAAACTATATGTTTAGTTCCAGTATGAAAAAAACGGACAGCTTTACTTGAGACAATGCTGGACGTCTGGGACCATCCAGATTCACCAAGGCCTAACTTTTGCCCGGCGGGGGAATGCTCTTCTGCACGTACAGCACTCACCACTTGAAAACCTTTCTTAGCACAAGGAAGCAGTCTTACCCTAGTAGTAGAGAGGTAGGCAGAATCTTTAGATAAACCTGCTGTGTCATCAAGCTTGAAAGTCGGACACCGATGGGATCTTTCGTATTCCCCTGCAATGGAAGCTTCTTTCTTTGGGCTTCAAAGCTGCCTGAACAGCGCGAGGGGCCAGCTTCTCTTCACTGCAGGATTGTCGCTGTGGGCCAAGGCTGCGTTCTCTCAATGGCAATAATGTGCTAGCAATTGCTTTCTAGTAACTCATCCAACTGCACTCCAGATTCAGCTCCATTCAAATGAAAGGTGACCTAGGTCCTCAGGGTAAGGTCCAGTGTTTCACATCAGCAGAGTTGAGTGTGCAGTGGTAGCCACGAAGCCATACTCTGAAAAGGAGTGCCTTAACTCTGCTGTGAGCCTGAGGACACATAGGGCAGTGTATCGTGCACCAGTTTCTCAAGATGACCACTGTGTGCTAGAAGAGAGGCCGCTGGCTTCTGAGGAACCCTAGGCGCAGTAGGTGCCCGGGAGCACTCTTCACATTCATAGCAAGGGCAACGTACTCCTTTCTGGGATGCCTAGGTAGAGTGTTCCAATCGTCGTAGAGCCTAGCGAAAGCAGCGCCTGGCAGACTCTCTTTGCAAGTGGATCGTCCTCAGTGACAGAAACAGAACTGCAGTGTTAATGCACAATGTGCTTGTGATTCAGTCTGGGACACAGGATAGCACTCTCACAGAATAGAAAGCTAACCTTTGCATCCAGCCTGAAGACCAGTACATTCTTCACTCTTCACACTGTTAAGTATGTGCAGGAGCCTTGATCACCGAGGCCTACCTAAGGTACTGAAATACTTACCCATTTCATCCTATGCAGAGGTCCCTGTGCCCACAGGAACTCCTTGGAAGAGCCCTGTGGGTCCCGTGTGTTTCCTTGAGGTAGTCAGAAACTACTGAGGATAACCTTATGAGCTCAAGTTTGAAACCGGGCAACCCTGGCAAAACCTTCATTTCGTCCGTGGTAGGCGAGACAGGTGCGGATTGAAAGCTGCCTGAAACTCACTCCTGCGGCCCATCTTCTCTTTGCTGCCTGACGGCATCACGAAAGAACTTGAGTGTAATCGTATGAGGCATGCTGGTCTCGGTTCCTTGCTAGGAGTTCCTCCAGGAGCACAATGGAGCTTGCCGGGAAAGAACTGGCACCCCTGTGCTCAAGTAAAATGCAGATTTCTCCCAAAGTAAGTTTAGCTATGCCCTAGTGGCGAAGAAGCATGTGTTAAAGGAAGGCTGCAACACTGTTACGTATTTCACGACTCATTGTGCACTCACCTTGGGTGTAACATCTGTGAAAGGGCACTGAATGCCGTCCAAACCTTCTGCTGCGTTTGAGTTCCAGGAAAAATGGGTTCCTTGGTTTTAAACCTGTGAACGTGCAGCTGTAATGGAAAGCCCTGCCCGGATCGCTCGACAGCTCTCGTTTGTACAGCATTCAAAGGGCTTCAGGAACGCCGTTCCAAGCAGCCTTACATTCCATGCTGGCGTAGCCAGGGAGGCATTTGGATTCTTCTGAGAAACACCACTGTGCCTCACAAGTGAAACCTGTGGGCTCCCAAATACGTCTCCCTACGGCAGCCTGAAATTACGTTTAGTTCCAGTATGAAAACAACGGACAGCTTTAGCTGTGACAATGCTGGACTTCTGGGACCATCCAGATTCACCAAGGCCTAACTGTTGCCCGGCGGGGGAATGCTCTTCTGCACGTACAGCACTCACCACGTGAAAACCTTTCTTACCACAAGGAAGCAGTCTTACCCTAGTAGTAGAGAGGTAGGCAGAATCTTCAGATAAACCTGCTGTGTCATCAAGCTTGAAAGTCGGACACCGATGGGAACGTTCATAGTCTCCTGCAATGGAAGCCACTTGCTTTGGGCTTCAAAGCTGCCTGAACAGCCCTAGGGGCCCTACTTCTCTTCACTGCAGGATGCTCGCTGTGGGCCAAGGCTGCGTTCTCTCAAAGGCAATAATGTACTGGCAATTGGTTTCTAAAAACTCATCCAACTGCACTCCAGATTCAGCTCCATACAAATGAAAGGTGACCTAAGTCCTCAGCGTAAGGTCCAGTGTTTCACATCAGCAGAGTTGAGTGTGCAGTGGTAGCCGCGAAGCCATACTCTGAAAAGGAGTGCCTTAACTCTGCTATGCCCCTGAGGACACATAGGGCAGTGTATGGTGCACCAGTTTCTCATGATGACCACTGTGTGCTAGAAGAGAGGCGGCTGGCTTCTGAGGAACCCTAGGCGCAGTAGTTGCCCGGGAGCACTCTTCACATTCATAGCAAGGGCAATGTAGTCCTTTCTGGGATGCCTAGGTAGAGTGCTCCAATCGTCACAGAGCCTAGTGAAAGCAGCGCCTGGCAGACTCTGTTTGCAAGTGGATCGTCCTCAGTGACTGAAACAGAACTGCACTGCTACGGCACAATGTGCTTGTGATTCAGTCTGGGACACAGGATAGCTCTCTCACAGAAGCGAAAGCTAACCATTACATCCAGCCTGAAGACCAGTACATTTTACACACTTCACACTGTTAAGTATGTGCAAGAGCCATGGTCACCGAGACCTACCTAAGGTACTGAAATACCGCTTCATCCTATGCAGAGGTCCCTGTGCCCACAGAACTGCATGGAAGAGCCCTGTGGGTCCGTGTGTTTCCTTGAGGTAGTCAGAAACTACTGAGGATAACCTTATGAGCTCAAGTTTGAAACCGGGCAACCCTGGCAAAACCTTCATTTCGTCCGTGGTAGGCGAGACAGGTGCGGTTTGAAAGCTGCCTGCAAATCACTCCTGCTGCCCATCTTCTCTTTGCTGCCTGACGGCATCACGAAAGAAGTTGAGTGTAATCGTATGAGGCATGCTGGTCTCGGTTCCTTGCGGGGAGCTCCTCTAGGAGCACACTGGAGCCTGCTGGCAAAGAACTGGCACCCCTGTGCTCAAGTAAAATGCAGATTTCTCCCAAAGTAAGTTTAGCTATGCCCTAGTGGCGAAGAAGCATGTGTTAAAGGAAGGCTGCAACACTGTTACGTATTTCACAACTCACTGTGCACTCAACTTGGTTGTAACATCTGTGAAAAGGCACTGAATGCCTCCAAATCTTCTGCTGCGTTTGAGTCCCAGGACGCAAATGGGTTCGTTGGCTTTAAGGCTGTGAACGGGCAGCAGTAATGGCAAAGCCCTGCCCGGATCGCTCGACAGCTCTCGTTTGTACAGCATTCAAACGGCTTCAGGAAGGCCGTTCCAAGCATCCTTACATTCCAGGCTGTCGTAGCCAGGAAGGCATTTGGATTCTTTTGAGAAACACCACTGTGCCTCACAAGTGAAACCTGCGGGCTCCTAAATACGTCTCCCTACGGCAGCCTGAAACTATATGTTTAGTTCCAGTATGAAAAAAACGGACAGCTTTACTTGAGACAATGCTGGACGTCTGGGACCATCCAGATTCACCAAGGCCTAACTTTTGCCCGGCGGGGGAATGCTCTTCTGCACGTACAGCACTCAACTCGTGAAAACCTTTCTTAGCACAAGGAAGCAGTCTTACCCTAGTTGTAGAGAGGTAGGCAGAATCTTCAGATAAACCTGCTGTGTCATCAAGCTTGAAAGTCGGACAGCGAAGGGATCCTTCGTATTCCCCTGCAATGGAAGCTTCTTTCTTTGGGCTTCAAAGCTGCCTGAACAGCGCGAGGGGCCAGCTTCTCTTCACTGCAGGATTGTCGCTGTGGGCCAAGGCTGCGTTCTCTCAATGGCAATAATGTGCTAGCAATTGCTTTCTAGTAACTCATCCAACTGCACTCCAGATTCAGCTCCATTCAAATGAAATGTGACCTAAATCCTCAGCGTAAGGTCCAGTGTTTCACATCAGCAGAGTTGAGTGTGCAGTGGTAGCCACGAAGCCATACTCTGAAAAGGAGTGCCTTAACTCTGCTATGCCCCTGAGGACACATAGGGCAGTGTATCGTGCACCAGGTTCTCATGATGACCACTGTGTGCTAGAAGAGAGGCCGCTGGCTTCTGAGGAACCCTAGGCGCAGTAGGTGCCCGGGAGCACTCTTCACATTCATAGCAAGGGCAACGTACTCCTTTCTGGGATGCCTAGGTAGAGTGTTCCAATCGTCATAGAGCCTAGCGAAAGCAGCGCCTGGCAGACTCTCTTTGCAAGTGGATCGTCCTCAGTGACAGAAACAGAACTGCAGTGTTACTGCACAATGTGCTTGTGATTCAGTCTGGGACACAGGATAGCACTCTCACAGAATAGAAAGCTAACCTTTGCATCCAGCCTGAAGACCAGTACATTCTTCATTCTTCACACTGTTAAGTATGTGCAGGAGCCTTGATCACCGAGGCCTACCTAAGGTACTGCAATACTTACCCATTTCATCCTATGCAGAGGTCCCTGTGCCCACAGGAACTCCTTGGAAGAGCCCTGTGGGTCCCGTGTGTTTCCTTGAGGTAGTCAGAAACTACTGAGGATAACCTTATGAGCTCAAGTTTGAAACCGGGCAACCCTGGCAAAACCTTCATTTCGTCCGTGGTAGGCGAGACAGGTGCGGTTTGAAAGCTGCCTGAAACTCACTCCTGCGGCCCATCTTCTCTTTGCTGCCTGACGGCATCACGAAAGAACTTGAGTGTAATCGTATGAGGCATGCTGGTCTCGGTTCCTTGCTGGGAGCTCCTCTAGGAGCACACTGGAGCCTGCTGGCAAAGAACTGGCACCCCTGTGCTCAAGTAAAATGCAGATTTCTCCCAAAGTAAGTTTAGCTATGCCCTAGTGGCGAAGAAGCATGTGTTAAAGGAAGGCTGCAACACTGTTACGTATTTCACGACTCATTGTGCACTCACTTTGGGTGTAACATCTGTGAAAGGGCACTGAATGCCGTCCAAATCTTCTGCTGCGTTTGAGTTCCAGGAAAAATGGGTTCGTTGGTTTTAAAGCTGTGAACGTGCAGCTGTAATGGAAAGCCCTGCCCGAATCGCTCGACAGCTCTCGTTTGTGCAGCATTCAAAGGGCTTCAGGAACGCCGTTCCAAGCAGCCTTACATTCCATGCTGGCGTAGCCAGGGAGGCATTTGGATTCTTCTGAGAAACACCACTGTGCCTCACAAGTGAAACCTGCGGGCTCCTAAATACGTCTCCCTACGGCAGCCTGAAACTATATGTTTAGTTCCAGTATGAAAAAAACGGACAGCTTTACTTGAGACAATGCTGGACGTCTGAGACCACCCAGATTCACCAAGGCCTAACTTTTGCCCGGCGGGGGAATGCTATTCTGCACGTACAGCACTCACCACGTGAAAACCTTTCTTAGCACAAGGAAGCAGTCTTACCCTAGTAGTAGAGAGGTAGGCAGAATCTTCAGATAAACCTGCTGTGTCATCAAGCTTGAAAGTCGGACACCGATGGGATCTTTCGTATTCCCCTGCAATGGAAGCTTCTTTCTTTGGGCTTCAAAGCTGCCTGAACAGCGCGAGGGGCCAGCGTCTCTTCACTGCAGGATTGTCGCTGTGGGCCAAGGCTGCGTTCTCTCAATGGCAATAATGTGCTAGCAATTGCTTTCTAGTAACTCATCCAACTGCACTCCAGATTCAGCTCCATTCAAATGAAAGGTGACATAGGTCCTCAGGGTAAGGTCCAGTGTTTCACATCAGCAGAGTTGAGTGTGCAGTGGTAGCCACGAAGCCATACTCTGAAAAGGAGTGCCTTAACTCTGCTGTGAGCCTGAGGACACATAGGGCAGTGTATCGTGCACCAGTTTCTCAAGATGACCACTGTGTGCTAGAAGAGAGGCCGCTGGCTTCTGAGGAACCCTAGGCGCAGTAGGTGCCCGGGAGCACTCTTCACATTCATAGCAAGGGCAACGTACTCCTTTCTGGGATGCCTAGGTAGAGTGTTCCAATCGTCGTAGAGCCTAGCGAAAGCAGCGCCTGGCAGACTCTCTTTGCAAGTGGATCGTCCTCAGTGACAGAAACAGAACTGCAGTGTTAATGCACAATGTGCTTGTGATTCAGTCTGGGACACAGGATAGCACTCTCACAGAATAGAAAGCTAACCTTTGCATCCAGCCTGAAGACCAGTACATTCTTCACTCTTCACACTGTTAAGTATGTGCAGGAGCCTTGATCACCGAGGCCTACCTAAGGTACTGAAATACTTACCCATTTCATCCTATGCAGAGGTCCCTGTGCCCACAGGAACTCCTTGGAAGAGCCCTGTGGGTCCCGTGTGTTTCCTTGAGGTAGTCAGAAACTACTGAGGATAACCTTATGAGCTCAAGTTTGAAACCGGGCAACCCTGGCAAAACCTTCATTTCGTCCGTGGTAGGCGAGACAGGTGCGGTTTGAAAGCTGCCTGAAACTCACTCCTGCGGCCCATCTTCTCTTTGCTGCCTGACGGCATCACGAAAGAACTTGAGTGTAATCGTATGAGGCATGCTGGTCTCGGTTCCTTTCTAGGAGTTCCTCCAGGAGCACAATGGAGCTTGCCGGGAAAGAACTGGCACCCCTGTGCTCAAGTAAAATGTAGATTTCTCCCAAAGTAAGTTTAGCTATGCCCTAGTGGCGAAGAAGCATGTGTTAAAGGAAGGCTGCAACACTGTTACGTATTTCACGACTCATTGTGCACTCACCTTGGGTGTAACATCTGTGAAAGGGCACTGAATGCCGTCCAAACCTTCTGCTGCGTTTGAGTTCCAGGAAAAATGGGTTCCTTGGTTTTAAACCTGTGAACGTGCAGCTGTAATGGAAAGCCCTGCCCGGATCGCTCGACAGCTCTCGTTTGTACAGCATTCAAAGGGCTTCAGGAACGCCGTTCCAAGCAGCCTTACATTCCGTGCTGGCGTAGCCAGGGAGGCATTTGGATTCTTCTGAGAAACACCACTGTGCCTCACAAGTGAAACCTGTGGGCTCCCAAATACGTCTCCCTACGGCAGCCTGAAATTACATGTTTAGTTCCAGTATGAAAACAACGGACAGCTTTAGCTGTGACAATGCTGGACTTCTGGGACCATCCAGATTCACCAAGGCCTAACTGTTGCCCGGCGGGGGAATGCTCTTCTGCACGTACAGCACTCACCACGTGAAAACCTTTCTTACCACAAGGAAGCAGTCTTACCCTAGTAGTAGAGAGGTAGGCAGAATCTTCAGATAAACCTGCTGTGTCATCAAGCTTGAAAGTCGGACACCGATGGGAACGTTCATAGTCTCCTGCAATGGAAGCCACTTGCTTTGGGCTACAAAGCTGCCTGAACAGCCCTAGGGGCCCTACTTCTCTTCACTGCAGGATGCTCGCGGTGGGCCAAGGCTGCGTTCTCTCAAAGGCAATAATGTACTGGCAATTGGTTTCTAAAAACTCATCCAACTGCACTCCAGATTCAGCTCCATACAAATGAAAGGTGACCTAAGTCCTCAGCGTAAGGTCCAGTGTTTCACATCAGCAGAGTTGAGTGTGCAGTGGTAGCCGCGAAGCCATACTCTGAAAAGGAGTGCCTTAACTCTGCTATGCCCCTGAGGACACATAGGGCAGTGTATGGTGCACCAGTTTCTCATGATGACCACTGTGTGCTAGAAGAGAGGCGGCTGGCTTCTGAGGAACCCTAGGCGCAGTAGTTGCCCGGGAGCACTCTTCACATTCATAGCAAGGGCAATGTAGTCCTTTCTGGGATGCCTAGGTAGAGTGCTCCACTCGTCACAGAGCCTAGCGAAAGCAGCGCCTGGCAGACTCTGTTTGCAAGTGGATCGTCCTCAGTGACTGAAACAGAACTGCACTGCTACGGCACAATGTGCTTGTGATTCAGTCTGGGACACAGGATAGCTCTCTCACAGAAGCGAAAGCTAACCATTACATCCAGCCTGAAGACCAGTACATTTTACACACTTCACACTGTTAAGTATGTGCAAGAGCCATGGTCACCGAGACCTACCTAAGGTACTGAAATACCGCTTCATCCTATGCAGAGGTCCCTGTGCCCACAGAACTGCATGGAAGAGCCCTGTGGGTCCGTGTGTTTCCTTGAGGTAGTCAGAAACTACTGAGGATAACCTTATGAGCTCAAGTTTGAAACCGGGCAACCCTGGCAAAACCTTCATTTCGTCCGTGGTAGGCGAGACAGGTGCGGTTTGAAAGCTGCCTGAAAATCACTCCTGCTGCCCATCTTCTCTTTGCTGCCTGACGGCATCACGAAAGAACTTGAGTGTAATCGTATGAGGCATGCTGGTCTCGGTTCCTTGCTGGGAGCTCCTCTAGGAGCACACTGGAGCCTGCTGGCAAAGAACTGGCACCCCTGTGCTCAAGTAAAATGCAGATTTCTCCCAAAGTAAGTTTAGCTATGCCCTAGTGGCGAAGAAGCATGTGTTAAAGGAAGGCTGCAACACTGTTACGTATTTCACAACTCACTGTGCACTCAACTTGGTTGTAACATCTGTGAAAAGGCACTGAATGCCTCCAAATCTTCTGCTGCGTTTGAGTCCCAGGACGCAAATGGGTTCGTTGGCTTTAAGGCTGTGAACGGGCAGCAGTAATGGCAAAGCCCTGCCCGGATCGCTCGACAGCTCTCGTTTGTACAGCATTCAAACGGCTTCAGGAAGGCCGTTCCAAGCATCCTTACATTCCAGGCTGTCGTAGCCAGGAAGGCATTTGGATTCTTTTGAGAAACACCACTGTGCCTCACAAGTGAAACCTGCGGGCTCCTAAATACGTCTCCCTACGGCAGCCTGAAACTATATGTTTAGTTCCAGTATGAAAAAAACGGACAGCTTTACTTGAGACAATGCTGGACGTCTGGGACCATCCAGATTCACCAAGGCCTAACTTTTGCCCGGCGGGGGAATGCTCTTCTGCACGTACAGCACTCACCACTTGAAAACCTTTCTTAGCACAAGGAAGCAGTCTTACCCTAGTAGTAGAGAGGTAGGCAGAATCTTCAGATAAACCTGCTGTGTCATCAAGCTTGAAAGTCGGACACCGATGGGATCTTTCGTATTCCCCTGCAATGGAAGCTTCTTTCTTTGGGCTTCAAAGCTGCCTGAACAGCGCGAGGGGCCAGCTTCTCTTCACTGCAGGATTGTCGCTGTGGGCCAAGGCTGCGTTCTCTCAATGGCAATAATGTGCTAGCAATTGCTTTCTAGTAACTCATCCAACTGCACTCCAGATTCAGCTCCATTCAAATGAAAGGTGACCTAGGTCCTCAGGGTAAGGTCCAGTGTTTCACATCAGCAGAGTTGAGTGTGCAGTGGTAGCCACGAAGCCATACTCTGAAAAGGAGTGCCTTAACTCTGCTGTGAGCCTGAGGACACATAGGGCAGTGTATCGTGCACCAGTTTCTCAAGATGACCACTGTGTGCTAGAAGAGAGGCCGCTGGCTTCTGAGGAACCCTAGGCGCAGTAGGTGCCCGGGAGCACTCTTCACATTCATAGCAAGGGCAACGTACTCCTTTCTGGGATGCCTAGGTAGAGTGTTCCAATCGTCGTAGAGCCTAGCGAAAGCAGCGCCTGGCAGACTCTCTTTGCAAGTGGATCTTCCTCAGTGACAGAAACAGAACTGCAGTGTTAATGCACAATGTGCTTGTGATTCAGTCTGGGACACAGGATAGCACTCTCACAGAATAGAAAGCTAACCTTTGCATCCAGCCTGAAGACCAGTACATTCTTCACTCTTCACACTGTTAAGTATGTGCAGGAGCCTTGATCACCGAGGCCTACCTAAGGTACTGAAATACTTACCCATTTCATCCTATGCAGAGGTCCCTGTGCCCACAGGAACTCCTTGGAAGAGCCCTGTGGGTCCCGTGTGTTTCCTTGAGGTAGTCAGAAACTACTGAGGATAACCTTATGAGCTCAAGTTTGAAACCGGGCAACCCTGGCAAAACCTTCATTTCGTCCGTGGTAGGCGAGACAGGTGCGGATTGAAAGCTGCCTGAAACTCACTCCTGCGGCCCATCTTCTCTTTGCTGCCTGACGGCATCACGAAAGAACTTGAGTGTAATCGTATGAGGCATGCTGGTCTCGGTTCCTTGCTAGGAGTTCCTCCAGGAGCACAATGGAGCTTGCCGGGAAAGAACTGGCACCCCTGTGCTCAAGTAAAATGCAGATTTCTCCCAAAGTAAGTTTAGCTATGCCCTAGTGGCGAAGAAGCATGTGTTAAAGGAAGGCTGCAACACTGTTACGTATTTCACGACTCATTGTGCACTCACCTTGGGTGTAACATCTGTGAAAGGGCACTGAATGCCGTCCAAACCTTCTGCTGCGTTTGAGTTCCAGGAAAAATGGGTTCCTTGGTTTTAAACCTGTGAACGTGCAGCTGTAATGGAAAGCCCTGCCCGGATCGCTCGACAGCTCTCGTTTGTACAGCATTCAAAGGGCTTCAGGAACGCCGTTCCAAGCAGCCTTACATTCCATGCTGGCGTAGCCAGGGAGGCATTTGGATTCTTCTGAGAAACACCACTGTGCCTCACAAGTGAAACCTGTGGGCTCCCAAATACGTCTCCCTACGGCAGCCTGAAATTACATGTTTAGTTCCAGTATGAAAACAACGGACAGCTTTAGCTGTGACAATGCTGGACTTCTGGGACCATCCAGATTCACCAAGGCCTAACTGTTGCCCGGCGGGGGAATGCTCTTCTGCACGTACAGCACTCACCACGTGAAAACCTTTCTTACCACAAGGAAGCAGTCTTACCCTAGTAGTAGAGAGGTAGGCAGAAGCTTCAGATAAACCTGCTGTGTCATCAAGCTTGAAAGTCGGACACCGATGGGAACGTTCATAGTCTCCTGCAATGGAAGCCACTTGCTTTGGGCTTCAAAGCTGCCTGAACAGCCCTAGGGGCCCTACTTCTCTTCACTGCAGGATGCTCGCTGTGGGCCAAGGCTGCGTTCTCTCAAAGGCAATAATGTACTGGCAATTGGTTTCTAAAAACTCATCCAACTGCACTCCAGATTCAGCTCCATACAAATGAAAGGTGACCTAAGTCCTCAGCGTAAGGTCCAGTGTTTCACATCAGCAGAGTTGAGTGTGCAGTGGTAGCCGCGAAGCCATACTCTGAAAAGGAGTGCCTTAACTCTGCTATGCCCCTGAGGACACATAGGGCAGTGTATGGTGCACCAGTTTCTCATGATGACCACTGTGTGCTAGAAGAGAGGCGGCTGGCTTCTGAGGAACCCTAGGCGCAGTAGTTGCCCGGGAGCACTCTTCACATTCATAGCAAGGGCAATGTAGTCCTTTCTGGGATGCCTAGGTAGAGTGCTCCAATCGTCACAGAGCCTAGTGAAAGCAGCGCCTGGCAGACTCTGTTTGCAAGTGGATCGTCCTCAGTGACTGAAACAGAACTGCACTGCTACGGCACAATGTGCTTGTGATTCAGTCTGGGACACAGGATAGCTCTCTCACAGAAGCGAAAGCTAACCATTACATCCAGCCTGAAGACCAGTACATTTTACACACTTCACACTGTTAAGTATGTGCAAGAGCCATGGTCACCGAGACCTACCTAAGGTACTGAAATACTGCTTCATCCTATGCAGAGGTCCCTGTGCCCACAGAACTGCATGGAAGAGCCCTGTGGGTCCGTGTGTTTCCTTGAGGTAGTCAGAAACTACTGAGGATAACCTTATGAGCTCAAGTTTGAAACCGGGCAACCCTGGCAAAACCTTCATTTCGTCCGTGGTAGGCGAGACAGGTGCGGTTTGAAAGCTGCCTGCAAATCACTCCTGCTGCCCATCTTCTCTTTGCTGCCTGACGGCATCACGAAAGAAGTTGAGTGTAATCGTATGAGGCATGCTGGTCTCGGTTCCTTGCTGGGAGCTCCTCTAGGAGCACACTGGAGCCTGCTGGCAAAGAACTGGCACCCCTGTGCTCAAGTAAAATGCAGATTTCTCCCAAAGTAAGTTTAGCTATGCCCTAGTGGCGAAGAAGCATGTGTTAAAGGAAGGCTGCAACACTGTTACGTATTTCACAACTCACTGTGCACTCAACTTGGTTGTAACATCTGTGAAAAGGCACTGAATGCCTCCAAATCTTCTGCTGCGTTTGAGTCCCAGGACGCAAATGGGTTCGTTGGCTTTAAGGCTGTGAACGGGCAGCAGTAATGGCAAAGCCCTGCCCGGATCGCTCGACAGCTCTCGTTTGTACAGCATTCAAACGGCTTCAGGAAGGCCGTTCCAAGCATCCTTACATTCCAGGCTGTCGTAGCCAGGAAGGCATTTGGATTCTTTTGAGAAACACCACTGTGCCTCACAAGTGAAACCTGCGGGCTCCTAAATACGTCTCCCTACGGCAGCCTGAAACTATATGTTTAGTTCCAGTATGAAAAAAACGGACAGCTTTACTTGAGACAATGCTGGACGTCTGGGACCATCCAGATTCACCAAGGCCTAACTTTTGCCCGGCGGGGGAATGCTCTTCTGCACGTACAGCACTCAACTCGTGAAAACCTTTCTTAGCACAAGGAAGCAGTCTTACCCTAGTTGTAGAGAGGTAGGCAGAATCTTCAGATAAACCTGCTGTGTCATCAAGCTTGAAAGTCGGACAGCGAAGGGATCCTTCGTATTCCCCTGCAATGGAAGCTTCTTTCTTTGGGCTTCAAAGCTGCCTGAACAGCGCGAGGGGCCAGCTTCTCTTCACTGCAGGATTGTCGCTGTGGGCCAAGGCTGCGTTCTCTCAATGGCAATAATGTGCTAGCAATTGCTTTCTAGTAACTCATCCAACTGCACTCCAGATTCAGCTCCATTCAAATGAAATGTGACCTAAATCCTCAGCGTAAGGTCCAGTGTTTCACATCAGCAGAGTTGAGTGTGCAGTGGTAGCCACGAAGCCATACTCTGAAAAGGAGTGCCTTAACTCTGCTATGCCCCTGAGGACACATAGGGCAGTGTATCGTGCACCAGGTTCTCATGATGACCACTGTGTGCTAGAAGAGAGGCCGCTGGCTTCTGAGGAACCCTAGGCGCAGTAGGTGCCCGGGAGCACTCTTCACATTCATAGCAAGGGCAACGTACTCCTTTCTGGGATGCCTAGGTAGAGTGTTCCAATCGTCATAGAGCCTAGCGAAAGCAGCGCCTGGCAGACTCTCTTTGCAAGTGGATCGTCCTCAGTGACAGAAACAGAACTGCAGTGTTACTGCACAATGTGCTTGTGATTCAGTCTGGGACACAGGATAGCACTCTCACAGAATAGAAAGCTAACCTTTGCATCCAGCCTGAAGACCAGTACATTCTTCACTCTTCACACTGTTAAGTATGTGCAGGAGCCTTGATCACCGAGGCCTACCTAAGGTACTGCAATACTTACCCATTTCATCCTATGCAGAGGTACCTGTGCCCACAGGAACTCCTTGGAAGAGCCCTGTGGGTCCCGTGTGTTTCCTTGAGGTAGTCAGAAACTACTGAGGATAACCTTATGAGCTCAAGTTTGAAACCGGGCAACCCTGGCAAAACCTTCATTTCGTCCGTGGTAGGCGAGACAGGTGCGGTTTGAAAGCTGCCTGAAACTCACTCCTGCGGCCCATCTTCTCTTTGCTGCCTGACAGCATCACGAAAGAACTTGAGTGTAATCGTATGAGGCATGCTGGTCTCGGTTCCTTGCTGGGAGCTCCTCTAGGAGCACACTGGAGCCTGCTGGCAAAGAACTGGCACCCCTGTGCTCAAGTAAAATGCAGATTTCTCCCAAAGTAAGTTTAGCTATGCCCTAGTGGCGAAGAAGCATGTGTTAAAGGAAGGCTGCAACACTGTTACGTATTTCACAACTCACTGTGCACTCAACTTGGTTGTACCATCTGTGAAAAGGCACTGAATGCCTCCAAATCTTCTGCTGCGTTTGAGTCCCAGGACACAAATGGGTTCGTTGGCTTTAAGGCTGTGAACGGGCAGCAGTAATGGCAAAGCCCTGCCCGGATCGCTCCAGAGCTCTCGTTTGTACAGCATTCAAACGGCTTCAGGAAGGCCGTTCCAAGCATCCTTACATTCCAGGCTGTCGTAGCCAGGAAGGCATTTGGATTCTTTTGAGAAACACCACTGTGCCTCACAAGTGAAACCTGCGGGCTCCTAAATACGTCTCCCTACGGCAGCCTGAAACTATATGTTTAGTTCCAGTATGAAAAAAACGGACAGCTTTACTTGAGACAATGCTGGACGTCTGGGACCATCCAGATTCACTAAGGCCTAACTTTTGCCCGGTGGGGGAATGCTCTTCTGCACGTACAGCACTCACCACGTGAAAACCTTTCTTAGCACAAGGAAGCAGTCTTACCCTAGTAGTAGAGAGGTAGGCAGAATCTTCAGATAGACCTGCTGTGTCATCAAGCTTGAAAGTCGGACACCGATGGGATCTTTCGTATTCCCCTGCAATGGAAGCTTCTCTCTTTGGGCTTCAAAGCTGCCTAAACAGCGCGAGGGGCCAGCGTCTCTTCACTGCAGGATTGTTGCTGTGGGCCAAGGTTGCGTTCTCACAAAGGCAATAATGTACTGGCAATTGGTTTCTAAAAACTCATCCAACTGCACTCCAGATTCAGCTCCATACAAAGGAAATGTGACCTAAGTCCTCAGCGTAAGGTCCAGTGTTTCACATCAGCAGAGTTGAGTGTGCAGTGGTAGCCACGAAGCCATACTCTGAAAAGGAGTGCCTTAACTCTGCTATGCCCCTGAGGACACATAGGGCAGTGTATCGTGCACCAGGTTCTCATGATGACCACTGTGTGCTAGAAGAGAGGCCGCTGGCTTCTGAGGAACCCTAGGCGCAGTAGGTGCCCGGGAGCACTCTTCACATTCATAGCAAGGGCAACGTACTCCTTTCTGGGATGCCTAGGTAGAGTGTTCCAATCGTCATAGAGCCTAGCGAAAGCAGCGCCTGGCAGACTCTCTTTGCAAGTGGATCGTCCTCAGTGACAGAAACAGAACTGCAGTGTTACTGCACAATGTGCTTGTGATTCAGTTTGGGACACAGGATAGCACTCTCACAGAATAGAAAGCTAACCTTTGCATCCAGCCTGAAGACCAGTACATTCTTCACTCTTCACACTGTTAAGTATGTGCAGGAGCCTTGATCACCGAGGCCTACCTAAGGTACTGAAATACTTACCAATTTCATCCTATGCAGAGGTCCCTGTGCCCACAGGAACTCCTTGGAAGAGCCCTGTGGGTCCCGTGTGTTTCCTTGAGGTAGTCAGAAACTACTGAGGATAACCTTGTGAGCTCAAGTTTGAAACCGGGCAACCCTGGGAAAACCTTCATTTCGTCCGTGGTAGGCGAGACAGGTGCGGTTTGAAAGCTGCCTGAAACTCACTCCTGCGGCCCATCTTCTCTTTGCTGCCTGACGGCATCACGAAAGAACTTGAGTGTAATCGTATGAGGCATGCTGGTCTCGGTTCCTTGCTGGGAGCTCCTCCAGGAGCACACTGGAGCCTGCCGGGAAAGAACTGGCACCCCTGTGCTCAAGTAAAATGCAGATTTCTCCCAAAGTTTAGCTATGCCCTAGTGGCGAAGAAGCATGTGTTAAAGGAAGGCTGCAACACTGTTACGTATTTCACGACTCATTGTGCCCTCACCTTGGGTGTAACATCTGTGAAAGGGCACTGAATGCCGTCCAAATCTTCTGCTGCGTTTGAGTACCAGGAAAAATGGGTTCGTTGGTTTTAAAGCTGTGAACGTGCAGCTGTAATGGAAAGCCCTGCCCGAATCGCTCGACAGCTCTCGTTTGTACAGCATTCAAAGGGCCTCAGGAACGCCGTTCCAAGCAGCCTTACTTTGCATGCTGGCGTAGCCAGGGAGGCATTTGGATTCTTCTGAGAAACACCACTGGGCCTCACAAGTGAAACCTGCGGGCTCCTAAATACGTCTCCCTACGGCAGCCTGAAACTATATGTTTAGTTCCAGTATGAAAAAAACGGACAGCTTTACTTGAGACAATGCTGGACGTCTGAGACCATCCAGATTCACCAAGGCCTAACTTTTGCCTGGCGGGGGAATGCTCTTCTGCACGTACAGCACTCACCACGTGAAAACCTTTCTTAGCACAAGGAAGCAGTCTTACCCTAGTAGTAGAGAGGTAGGCAGAATCTTCAGATAAACCTGCTGTGTCATCAAGCTTGAAAGTCGGACACCGATGGGATCTTTCGTATTCCCCTGCAATGGAAGCTTCTTTCTTTGGGCTTCAAAGCTGCCTGAACAGCGCGAGGGGCCAGCTTCTCTTCACTGCAGGATTGTCGCTGTGGGCCAAGGCTGCGTTCTCTCAATGGCAATAATGTGCTAGCAATTGCTTTCTAGTAACTCATCCAACTGCACTCCAGATTCAGCTCCATTCAAATGAAAGGTGACCTAGGTCCTCAGGGTAAGGTCCAGTGTTTCACATCAGCAGAGTTGAGTGTGCAGTGGTAGCCACGAAGCCATACTCTGAAAAGGAGTGCCTTAACTCTGCTATGCCCCTGAGGACACATAGGGCAGTGTATGGTGCACCAGTTTCTCATGATGACCACTGTGTGCTAGAAGAGAGGCCGCTGGCTTCTGAGGAACCCTAGGCGCAGTAGGTGCCCGGGAGCACTCTTCACATTCATAGCAAGGGCAATGTAGTCCTTTCTGGGATGCCTAGGTAGAGTGCTCCAATCGTCACAGAGCCTAGCGAAAGCAGCGCCTGGCAGACTCTGTTTGCAAGTGGATCGTCCTCAGTGACTGAAACAGAACTGCACTGCTACGGCACAATGTGCTTGTGATTCAGTCTGGGACACAGGATTGCTCTCTCACAGAAGCGAAAGCTAACCATTACATCCAGCCTGAAGACCAGTACATTTTACCCACTTCACACTGTTAAGTATGTGCAAGAGCCATGGTCACGGAGACCTACCTAAGGTACTGAAATACCCGCTTCATCCTATGCAGAGGTCCCTGTGCCCACAGGAACTGCATGGAAGAGCCCTGTGGGTCCGTGTGTTTCTTTGAGGTAGTCAGAAACTACTGAGGATAACCTTATGAGCTCAAGTTTGAAACCGGGCAACCCTGGCAAAACCTTCATTTCGTCCGTGGTAGGCGAGACAGGTGCGGTTTGAAAGCTGCCTGAAAATCACTCCTGCTGCCCATCTTCTCTTTGCTGCCTGACGGCATCACGAAAGAACTTGAGTGTAATCGTATGAGGCATGCTGGTCTCGGTTCCTTGCTGGGAGCTCCTGTAGGAGCACACTGGAGCCTGCTGGCAAAGAACTGGCACCCCTGTGCTCAAGTAAAATGCAGATTTCTCCCAAAGTAAGTTTAGCTATGCCCTAGTGGCGAAGAAGCATGTGTTAAAGGAAGGCTGCAACACTGTTACGTATTTCACAACTCACTGTGCACTCAACTTGCTTGTAACATCTGTGAAAAGGCACTGAATGCCTCCAAATCTTCTGCTGCGTTTGAGTCCCAGGACGCAAATGGGTTCGTTGGCTTTAAGGCTGTGAACGGGCAGCAGTAATGGCAAAGCCCTGCCCGGATCGCTCCAGAGCTCTCGTTTGTACAGCATTCAAACGGCTTCAGGAAGGCCGTTCCAAGCATCCTTACATTCCAGGCTGTCATAGCCAGGAAGGCATTTGGATTCTTTTGAGAAACACCACTGTGCCTCACAAGTGAAACCTGCGGGCTCCTAAATACGTCTCCCTACGGCAGCCTGAAACTATATGTTTAGTTCCAGTATGAAAAAAACGGACAGCTTTACTTGAGACAATGCTGGACGTCTGGGACCATCCAGATTCACCAAGGCCTAACTTTTGCCCGGCGGGGGAATGCTCTTCTGCACGTACAGCACTCACCACGTGAAAACCTTTCTTAGCACAAGGAAGCAGTCTTACCCTAGTAGTAGAGAGGTAGGCAGAATCTTCAGATAAACCTGCTGTGTCATCAAGGTTGAAAGTCGGACACCGATGGGATCTTTCGTATTCCCCTGCAATGGAAGCTTCTTTCTTTGGGCTTCAAAGCTGCCTGAACAGCGCGAGGGGCCAGCTTCTCTTCACTGCAGGATTGTTGCTGTGGGCCAAGGTTGCGTTCTCACAAAGGCAATAATGTATTGGCAATTGGTTTCTAAAAACTCATCCAACTGCACTCCAGATTCAGCTCCATTCAAATGAAAGGTGACCTAGGTCCTCAGGGTAAGGTCCAGTGTTTCACATCAGCAGAGTTGAGTGTGCAGTGGTAGCCACGAAGCCATACTCTGTAAAGGAGTGCCTTAACTCTGCTGTGAGCCTGAGGACACATAGGGCAGTGTATCGTGCACCAGTTTCTCAAGATGACCACTGTGTGCTAGAAGAGAGGCCGCTGGCTTCTGAGGAACCCTAGGCGCAGTAGGTGCCCGGGAGCACTCTTCACATTCATAGCAAGGGCAACGTACTCCTTTCTGGGATGCCTAGGTAGAGTGTTCCAATCGTCGTAGAGCCTAGTGAAAGCAGCGCCTGGCAGATTCTCTTTGCAAGTGGATCGTCCTCAGTGACAGAAACAGAACTGCAGTGTTACTGCACAATGTGCTTGTGATTCAGTCTGGGACACAGGATAGCACTCTCACAGAATAGAAAGCTAACCTTTGCATCCAGCCTGAAGACCAGTACATTCTTCACTCTTCACACTGTTAAGTATGTGCAGGAGCCTTGATCACCGAGGCCTACCTAAGGTACTGAAATACTTACCCATTTCATCCTATGCAGAGGTCCCTGTGCCCACAGGAACTCCTTGGAAGAGCCCTGTGGGTCCCGTGTGTTTCCTTGAGGTAGTCAGAAACTCCTGAGGATAACCTTATGAGCTCAAGTTTGAAACCGGGCAACCCTGGCAAAACCTTCATTTCGTCCGTGGTAGGCGAGACAGGTGCGGTTTGAAAGCTGCCTGAAACTCACTCCTGCGGCCCATCTTCTCTTTGCTGCCTGACGGCATCACGAAAGAACTTGAGTGTAATCGTATGAGGCATGCTGGTCTCGGTTCCTTGCTGGGAGTTCCTCCAGGAGCACACTGGAGCTTGCCGGGAAAGAACTGGCACCCCTGTGCTCAAGTAAAATGCAGATTTCTCCCAAAGTAAGTTTAGCTATGCCCTAGTGGCGAAGAAGCATGTGTTAAAGGAAGGCTGCAACACTGTTACGTATTTCACGACTCATTGTGCACTCACCTTGGGTGTAACATCTGTGAAAGGGCATTGAATGCCGTCCAAATCTTCTGCTGCGTTTGAGTTCCAGGAAAAATGGGTTCGTTGGTTTTAAAGCTGTGAACGTGCTCTGTAATGGAAAGCCCTGCCCGGATCGCTCGACAGCTCTCGTTTGTACAGCATTCAAAGGGCTTCAGGAACGCCGTTCCAAGCAGCCTTACATTCTGTGCTGGCGTAGCCAGGGAGGCATTTGGATTCTTCTGAGAAACACCACTGTGCCTCCCAAGTGAAACCTGTGGGCTCCCAAATACGTCTCCCTACGGCAGCCTGAAATTACATGTTTAGTTCCAGTATGAAAACAACGGACAGCTTTAGCTGTGACAATGCTGGACTTCTGGGACCATCCAGATTCACCAAGGCCTAACTGTTGCCCGGCGGGGGAATGCTCTTCTGCACGTACAGCACTCACCACGTGAAAACCTTTCTTACCACAAGGAAGCAGTCTTACCCTAGTAGTAGAGAGGTAGGCAGAATCTTCAGATAAACCTGCTGTGTCATCAAGCTTGAAAGTCGGACACCGATGGGAACGTTCATAGTCTCCTGCAATGGAAGCCACTTGCTTTGGGCTTCAAAGCTGCCTGAACAGCCCTAGGGGCCCTACTTCTCTTCACTGCAGGATGCTCGCGGTGGGCCAAGGCTGCGTTCTCTCAAAGGCAATAATGTACTGGCAATTGGTTTCTAAAAACTCATCCAACTGCACTCCAGATTCAGCTCCATACAAATGAAAGGTGACCTAAGTCCTCAGCGTAAGGTCCAGTGTTTCACATCAGCAGAGTTGAGTGTGCAGTGGTAGCCACGAAGCCATACTCTGAAAAGGAGTGCCTTAACTCTGCTATGCCCCTGAGGACACATAGGGCAGTGTATGGTGCACCAGTTTCTCATGATGACCACTGTGTGCTAGAAGAGAGGCGGCTGGCTTCTGAGGAACCCTAGGCGCAGTAGTTGCCCGGGAGCACTCTTCACATTCATAGCAAGGGCAATGTAGTCCTTTCTGGGATGCCTAGGTAGAGTGCTCCACTCGTCACAGAGCCTAGCGAAAGCAGCGCCTGGCAGACTCTGTTTGCAAGTGGATCGTCCTCAGTGACTGAAACAGAACTGCACTGCTACGGCACAATGTGCTTGTGATTCAGTCTGGGACACAGGATAGCTCTCTCACAGAAGCGAAAGCTAACCATTACATCCAGCCTGAAGACCAGTACATTTTACACACTTCACACTGTTAAGTATGTGCAAGAGCCATGGTCACCGAGACCTACCTAAGGTACTGAAATACCGCTTCATCCTATGCAGAGGTCCCTGTGCCCACAGAACTGCATGGAAGAGCCCTGTGGGTCCGTGTGTTTCCTTGAGGTAGTCAGAAACTACTGAGGATAACCTTATGAGCTCAAGTTTGAAACCGGGGAACCCTGGCAAAACCTTCATTTCGTCCGTGGTAGGCGAGACAGGTGCGGTTTGAAAGCTGCCTGAAAATCACTCCTGCTGCCCATCTTCTCTTTGCTGCCTGACGGCATCACGAAAGAAGTTGAGTGTAATCGTATGAGGCATGCTGGTCTCGGTTCCTTGCTGGGAGCTCCTCTAGGAGCACACTGGAGCCTGCTGGCAAAGAACTGGCACCCCTGTGCTCAAGTAAAATGCAGATTTCTCCCAAAGTAAGTTTAGCTATGCCCTAGTGGCGAAGAAGCATGTGTTAAAGGAAGGCTGCAACACTGTTACGTATTTCACAACTCACTGTGCACTCAACTTGGTTGTACCATCTGTGAAAAGGCACTGAATGCCTCCAAATCTTCTGCTGCGTTTGAGTCCCAGTACGCAAATGGGTTCGTTGGCTTTAAGGCTGTGAACGGGCAGCAGTAATGGCAAAGCCCTGCCCGGATCGCTCGACAGCTCTCGTTTGTACAGCATTCAAACGGCTTCAGGAAGGCCGTTCCAAGCATCCTTACATTCCAGGCTGTCATAGCCAGGAAGGCATTTGGATTCTTTTGAGAAACACCACTGTGCCTCACAAGTGAAACCTGCGGGCTTCTAAATACGTCTCCCTACGGCAGCCTGAAACTATATGTTTAGTTCCAGTATGAAAAAAACGGACAGCTTTACTTGAGACAATGCTGGACGTCTGGGACCATCCAGATTCACCAAGGCCTAAATTTTGCCCGGCGGGGGAATGCTCTTCTGCACGTACAGCACTCAACTCGTGAAAACCTTTCTTAGCACAAGGAAGCAGTCTTACCCTAGTTGTAGAGAGGTAGGCAGAATCTTCAGATAAACCTGCTGTGTCATCAAGCTTGAAAGTCGGACAGCGAAGGGATCCTTCGTATTCCCCTGCAATGGAAGCTTCTTTCTTTGGGCTTCAAAGCTGCCTGAACAGCGCGAGGGGCCAGCTTCTCTTCACTGCAGGATTGTCGCTGTGGGCCAAGGCTGCGTTCTCTCAATGGCAATAATGTGCTAGCAATTGCTTTCTAGTAACTCATCCAACTGCACTCCAGATTCAGCTCCATTCAAATGAAATGTGACCTAAATCCTCAGCGTAAGGTCCAGTGTTTCACATCAGCAGAGTTGAGTGTGCAGTGGTAGCCACGAAGCCATACTCTGAAAAGGAGTGCCTTAACTCTGCTATGCCCCTGAGGACACATAGGGCAGTGTATCGTGCACCAGGTTCTCATGATGACCACTGTGTGCTAGAAGAGAGGCCGCTGGCTTCTGAGGAACCCTAGGCGCAGTAGGTGCCCGGGAGCACTCTTCACATTCATAGCAAGGGCAACGTACTCCTTTCTGGGATGCCTAGGTAGAGTGTTCCAATCGTCATAGAGCCTAGCGAAAGCAGCGCCTGGCAGACTCTCTTTGCAAGTGGATCGTCCTCAGTGACAGAAACAGAACTGCAGTGTTACTGCACAATGTGCTTGTGATTCAGTCTGGGACACAGGATAGCACTCTCACAGAATAGAAAGCTAACCTTTGCATCCAGCCTGAAGACCAGTACATTCTTCACTCTTCACACAGTTAAGTATGTGCAGGAGCCTTGATCACCGAGGCCTACCTAAGGTACTGCAATACTTACCCATTTCATCCTATGCAGAGGTCCCTGTGCCCACAGGAACTCCTTGGAAGAGCCCTGTGGGTCCCGTGTGTTTCCTTGAGGTAGTCAGAAACTACTGAGGATAACCTTATGAGCTCAAGTTTGAAACCGGGCAACCCTGGCAAAACCTTCATTTCGTCCGTGGTAGGCGAGACAGGTGCGGTTTGAAAGCTGCCTGAAACTCACTCCTGCGGCCCATCTTCTCTTTGCTGCCTGACGGCATCACGAAAGAAGTTGAGTGTAATCGTATGAGGCATGCTGGTCTCGGTTCCTTGCTGGGAGCTCCTCTAGGAGCACACTGGAGCCTGCCGGGAAAGAACTGTCACCCCTGTGCTCAAGTAAAATGCAGATTTCTCCCAAAGTAAGTTTAGCTATGCCCTAGTGGCGAAGAAGCATGTGTTAAAGGAAGGCTGCAACACTGTTACGTATTTCACAACTCACTGTGCACTCAACTTGGTTGTACCATCTGTGAAAAGGCACTGAATGCCTCCAAATCTTCTGCTGCGTTTGAGTCCCAGGACACAAATGGGTTCGTTGGCTTTAAGGCTGTGAACGGGCAGCAGTAATGGCAAAGCCCTGCCCGGATCGCTCCAGAGCTCTCGTTTGTACAGCATTCAAACGGCTTCAGGAAGGCCGTTCCAAGCATCCTTACATTCCAGGCTGTCGTAGCCAGGAAGGCATTTGGATTCTTTTGAGAAACACCACTGTGCCTCACAAGTGAAACCTGCGGGCTCCTAAATACGTCTCCCTACGGCAGCCTGAAACTATATGTTTAGTTCCAGTATGAAAAAAACGGACAGCTTTACTTGAGACAATGCTGGACGTCTGGGACCATCCAGATTCACTAAGGCCTAACTTTTGCCCGGTGGGGGAATGCTCTTCTGCACGTACAGCACTCACCACGTGAAAACCTTTCTTAGCACAAGGAAGCAGTCTTACCCTAGTAGTAGAGAGGTAGGCAGAATCTTCAGATAGACCTGCTGTGTCATCAAGCTTGAAAGTCGGACACCGATGGGATCTTTCGTATTCCCCTGCAATGGAAGCTTCTCTCTTTGGGCTTCAAAGCTGCCTAAACAGCGCGAGGGGCCAGCGTCTCTTCACTGCAGGATTGTTGCTGTGGGCCAAGGTTGCGTTCTCACAAAGGCAATAATGTACTGGCAATTGGTTTCTAAAAACTCATCCAACTGCACTCCAGATTCAGCTCCATACAAAGGAAATGTGACCTAAGTCCTCAGCGTAAGGTCCAGTGTTTCACATCAGCAGAGTTGAGTGTGCAGTGGTAGCCACGAAGCCATACTCTGAAAAGGAGTGCCTTAACTCTGCTATGCCCCTGAGGACACATAGGGCAGTGTATCGTGCACCAGGTTCTCATGATGACCACTGTGTGCTAGAAGAGAGGCCGCTGGCTTCTGAGGAACCCTAGGCGCAGTAGGTGCCCGGGAGCACTCTTCACATTCATAGCAAGGGCAACGTACTCCTTTCTGGGATGCCTAGGTAGAGTGTTCCAATCGTCATAGAGCCTAGCGAAAGCAGCGCCTGGCAGACTCTCTTTGCAAGTGGATCGTCCTCAGTGACAGAAACAGAACTGCAGTGTTACTGCACAATGTGCTTGTGATTCAGTTTGGGACACAGGATAGCACTCTCACAGAATAGAAAGCTAACCTTTGCATCCAGCCTGAAGACCAGTACATTCTTCACTCTTCACACTGTTAAGTATGTGCAGGAGCCTTGATCACCGAGGCCTACCTAAGGTACTGAAATACTTACCAATTTCATCCTATGCAGAGGTCCCTGTGCCCACAGGAACTCCTTGGAAGAGCCCTGTGGGTCCCGTGTGTTTCCTTGAGGTAGTCAGAAACTACTGAGGATAACCTTATGAGCTCAAGTTTGAAACCGGGCAACCCTGGGAAAACCTTCATTTCGTCCGTGGTAGGCGAGACAGGTGCGGTTTGAAAGCTGCCTGAAACTCACTCCTGCGGCCCATCTTCTCTTTGCTGCCTGACGGCATCACGAAAGAACTTGAGTGTAATCGTATGAGGCATGCTGGTCTCGGTTCCTTGCTGGGAGCTCCTCCAGGAGCACACTGGAGCCTGCCGGGAAAGAACTGGCACCCCTGTGCTCAAGTAAAATGCAGATTTCTCCCAAAGTTTAGCTATGCCCTAGTGGCGAAGAAGCATGTGTTAAAGGAAGGCTGCAACACTGTTACGTATTTCACGACTCATTGTGCCCTCACCTTGGGTGTAACATCTGTGAAAGGGCACTGAATGCCGTCCAAATCTTCTGCTGCGTTTGAGTACCAGGAAAAATGGGTTCGTTGGTTTTAAAGCTGGGAACGTGCAGCTGTAATGGAAAGCCCTGCCCGAATCGCTCAACAGCTCTCGTTTCTACAGCATTCAAAGGGCTTCAGGAACGCCGTTCCAAGCAGCCTTACATTGCATGCTGGCGTAGCCAGGGAGGCATTTGGATTCTTCTGAGAAACACCACTGGGCCTCACAAGTGAAACCTGCGGGCTCCTAAATACGTCTCCCTACGGCAGCCTGAAATTACATGTTTAGTTCCAGTATGAAAACAACGGACAGCTTTAGCTGTGACAATGCTGGACTTCTGGGACCATCCAGATTCACCAAGGCCTAACTGTTGCCCGGCGGGGGAATGCTCTTCTGCACGTACAGCACTCACCACGTGAAAACCTTTCTTAGCACAAGGATGCAGTCTTACCCTAGTAGTAGAGAGGTAGGCAGAATCTTCAGATAAACCTGCTGTGTCATCAAGCTTGAAAGTCGGACACCGATGGGATCTTTCGTATTCCCCTGCAATGGAAGCTTCTTTCTTTGGGCTTCAAAGCTGCCTGAACAGCGCGAGGGGCCAGCTTCTCTTCACTGCAGGATTGTCGCTGTGGGCCAAGGCTGCGTTCTCTCAATGGCAATAATGTGCTAGCAATTGCTTTCTAGTAACTCATCCAACTGCACTCCAGATTCAGCTCCATTCAAATGAAAGGTGACCTAGGTCCTCAGGGTAAGGTCCAGTGTTTCACATCAGCAGAGTTGAGTGTGCCGTGGTAGGCACGAAGCCATACTCTGAAAAGGAGTGCCTTAACTCTGCTATGCCCCTGAGGACACATAGGGCAGTGTATGGTGCACCAGTTTCTCATGATGACCACTGTGTGCTAGAAGAGAGGCCGCTGGCTTCTGAGGAACCCTAGGCGCAGTAGGTGCCCGGGAGCACTCTTCACATTCATAGCAAGGGCAATGTAGTCCTTTCTGGGATGCCTAGGTAGAGTGCTCCAATCGTCACAGAGCCTAGCGAAAGCAGCGCCTGGCAGACTCTGTTTGCAAGTGGATCGTCCTCAGTGACTGAAACAGAACTGCACTGCTACGGCACAATGTGCTTGTGATTCAGTCTGGGACACAGGATAACTCTCTCAGAGAAGCGAAAGCTAACCATTACATCCAGCCTGAAGACCAGTACATTTTACCCACTTCACACTGTAAAGTATGTGCAAGAGCCATGGTCATCGAGACCTACCTAAGGTACTGAAATACTCGCTTCATCCTATGCAGAGGTCCCTGTGCCCACAGGAACTGCAGGGAAGAGCCCTGTGGGTCCGTGTGTTTCTTTGAGGTAGTCAGAAACTACTGAGGATAACCTTATGAGCTCAAGTTTGAAACCGGGCAACCCTGGCAAAACCTTCATTTCGTCCGTGGTAGGCGAGACAGGTGCGGTTTGAAAGCTGCCTGAAAATCACTCCTGCTGCCCATCTTCTCTTTGCTGCCTGACGGCATCACGAAAGAACTTGAGTGTAATCGTATGAGGCATGCTGGTCTCGGTTCCTTGCTGGGAGCTCCTCTAGGAGCACACTGGAGCCTGCTGGGAAAGAACTGGCACCCCTGTGCTCAAGTAAAATGCAGATTTCTCCCAAAGTAAGTTTAGCTATGCCCTAGTGGCGAAGAAGCATGTGTTAAAGGAAGGCTGCAACACTGTTACGTATTTCACAACTCACTGTGCACTCAACTTGGTTGTAACATCTGTGAAAAGGCACTGAATGCCTCCAAATCTTCTGCTGCGTTTGAGTCCCAGGACGCAAATGGGTTCGTTGGCTTTAAGGCTGTGAACGGGCAGCAGTAATGGCAAAGCCCTGCCCGGATCGCTCCAGAGCTCTCGTTTGTACAGCATTCAAACGGCTTCAGGAAGGCCGTTCCAAGCATCCTTACATTCCAGGCTGTCGTAGCCTGGAAGGCATTTGGATTCTTTTGAGAAACACCACTGTGCCTCACAAGTGAAACCTGCGGGCTCCTAAATACGTCTCCCTACGGCAGCCTGAAACTATATGTTTAGTTCCAGTATGAAAAAAACGGACAGCTTTACTTGAGACAATGCTGGACGTCTGGGACCATCCAGATTCACCAAGGCCTAACTTTTGCCCGGCGGGGGAATGCTCTTCTGCACGTACAGCACTCACCACGTGAAAACCTTTCTTAGCACAAGGAAGCAGTCTTACCCTAGTAGTAGAGAGGTAGGCAGAATCTTCAGATAAACCTGCTGTGTCATCAAGCTTGAAAGTCGGACACCGATGGGATCTTTCGTATTCCCCTGCAATGGAAGCTTCTTTCTTTGGGCTTCAAAGCTGCCTGAACAGCGCGAGGGGCCAGCTTCTCTTCACTGCAGGATTGTTGCTGTGGGCCAAGGTTGCGTTCTCACAAAGGCAATAATGTATTGGCAATTGGTTTCTAAAAACGCATCCAACTGCACTCCAGATTCAGCTCCATACAAATGAAATGTGACCTAAATCCTCAGCGTAAGGTCCAGTGTTTCACATCAGCAGAGTTGAGTGTGCAGTGGTAGCCACGAAGCCATACTCTGAAAAGGAGTGCCTTAACTCTGCTATGCCCCTGAGGACACATAGGGCAGTGTATCGTGCACCAGGTTCTCATGATGACCACTGTGTGCTAGAAGAGAGGCCGCTGGCTTCTGAGGAACCCTAGGCGCAGTAGGTGCCCGGGAGCACTCTTCACATTCATAGCAAGGGCAACGTACTCCTTTCTGGGATGCCTAGGTAGAGTGTTCCAATCGTCATAGAGCCTAGCGAAAGCAGCGCCTGGCAGACTCTCTTTGCAAGTGGATCGTCCTCAGTGACAGAAACAGAACTGCAGTGTTACTGCACAATGTGCTTGTGATTCAGTCTGGGACACAGGATAGCACTCTCACAGAATAGAAAGTTAACCTTTGCATCCAGCCTGAAGACCAGTACATTCTTCACTCTTCACACTGTTAAGTATGTGCAGGAGCCTTGATCACTGACGTCTACCTAAGGTACTGAAATACTTACCCATTTCATCCTATGCAGAGGTCCCTGTGCCCACAGGAACTCCTTGGAAGAGCCCTGTGGGTCCCGTGTGTTTCCTTGAGGTAGTCAGAAACTACTGAGGATAACCTTATGAGCTCAAGTTTGAAACCGGGCAACCCTGGCAAAACCTTCACTTCGTCCGTGGTAGGCGAGACAGGTGCGGTTTGAAAGCTGCCTGAAACTCACTCCTGCGGCCCATCTTCTCTTTGCTGCCTGACGGCATCACGAAAGAACTTGAGTGTAATCGTATGAGGCATGCTGGTCTCGGTTCCTTGCTGCGAGCTCCTCCAGGAGCACACTGGAGCCTGCCGGGAAGGAACTGGCACCCCTGTGCTCAAGTAAAATGCAGATTTCTCCCAAAGTAAGTTTAGCTATGCCCTAGTGGCGAAGAAGCATGTGTTAAAGGAAGGCTGCAACACTGTTACGTATTTCACGACTCATTGTGCACTCACCTTGGGTGTAACATCTGTGAAAGGGCACTGAATGCCGTCCAAATCTTCTGCTGCGTTTGAGTTCCAGGAAAAATGGGTTCGTTGGTTTTAAAGCTGTGAACGTGCAGCTGTAATGGAAAGCCCTGCCCGGATCGCTCGACAGCTCTCGTTTGTACAGCATTCAAAGGGCTTCAGGAACGCCGTTCCAAGCAGCCTTACATTCCATGCGGGCGTAGCCAGGGAGGCATTTGGATTCTTCTGAGAAACACCACTGTGCCTCACAAGTGAAACCTGTGGGCTCCCTAATACGTCTCCCTACGGCAGCCTGAAATTACATGTTTAGTTCCAGTATGAAAACAACGGACAGCTTTAGCTGTGACAATGCTGGACTTCTGGGACCATCCAGATTCACCAAGGCCTAACTGTTGCCCGGCGGGGGAATGCTCTTCTGCACGTACAGCACTCACCACGTGAAAACCTTTCTTACCACAAGGAAGCAGTCTTACCCTAGTAGTAGAGAGGTAGGCAGAATCTTCAGATAAACCTGCTGTGTCATCAAGCTTGAAAGTCGGACACCGATGGGAACGTTCATAGTCTCCTGCAATGGAAGCCACTTGCTTTGGGCTTCAAAGCTGCCTGAACAGCCCTAGAGGCCCTACTTCTCTTCACTGCAGGATGCTCGCTGTGGGCCAAGGCTGCGTTCTCTCAAAGGCAATAATGTACTGGCAATTGGTTTCTAAAAACTCATCCAACTGCACTCCAGATTCAGCTCCATACAAATGAAATGTGACCTAAGTCCTCAGCGTAAGGTCCAGTGTTTCACATCAGCAGAGTTGAGTGTGCAGTGGTAGCCACGAAGCCATACTCTGAAAAGGAGTGCCTTAACTCTGCTATGCCCCTGAGGACACATAGGGCAGTGTATCGTGCACCAGGTTCTCATGATGACCACTGTGTGCTAGAAGAGAGGCCGCTGGCTTCTGAGGAACCCTAGGCGCAGTAGGTGCCCGGGAGCACTCTTCACATTCATAGCAAGGGCAATGTAGTCCTTTCTGGGATGCCTAGGTAGAGTGCTCCAATCGTCACAGAGCCTAGCGAAAGCAGCGCCTGGCAGACTCTGTTTGCAAGTGGATCGTCCTCAGTGACTGAAACAGAACTGCACTGCTACGGCACAATGTGCTTGTGATTCAGTCTGGGACACAGGATAGCTCTCTCACAGTAGCGAAAGCTAACCATTACATCCAGCCTGAAGACCAGTACATTTTACCCACTTCACACTGTTAAGTATGTGCAAGAGCCATGGTCACCGAGACCTACCTAAGGTACTGAAATACCCGCTTCAACCTATGCAGAGGTCCCTGTGCCCACAGGAACTGCATGGAAGAGCCCTGTGGGTCCGTGTGTTTCTTTGAGGTAGTCAGAAACTACTGAGGATAACCTTATGAGCTCAAGTTTGAAACCGGGCAACCCTGGCAAAACCTTCATTTCGTCTGTGGTAGGCGAGACAGGTGCGGTTTGAAGGCTGCCTGAAAATCACTCCTGCTGCCCATCTTCTCTTTGCTGCCTGACGGCATCACGAAAGAACTTGAGTGTAATCGTATGAGGCATGCTGGTCTCGGTTCCTTGCTGGGAGCTCCTCTAGGAGCACACTGGAGCCTGCTGGCAAAGAACTGGCACCCCTGTGCTCAAGTAAAATGCAGATTTCTCCCAAAGTAAGTTTAGCTATGCCCTAGTGGCGAAGAAGCATGTGTTAAAGGAAGGCTGCAACACTGTTACGTATTTCACAACTCACTGTGCACTCAACTTGGTTGTAACATCTGTGAAAAGGCACTGAATGCCTCCAAATCTTCTGCTGCGTTTGAGTCCCAGGACGCAAATGGGTTCGTTGGCTTTAAGGCTGTGAACGGGCAGCAGTAATGGCAAAGCCCTGCCCGGATCGCTCCAGAGCTCTCGTTTGTACAGCATTCAAACGGCTTCAGGAAGGCCGTTCCAAGCATCCTTACATTCCAGGCTGTCGTAGCCAGGAAGGCATTTGGATTCTTTTGAGAAACACCACTGTGCCTCACAAGTGAAACCTGCGGGCTCCTAAATACGTCTCCCTACGGCAGCCTGAAACTATATGTTTAGTTCCAGTATGAAAAAAACGGACAGCTTTACTTGAGACAATGCTGGACGTCTGGGACCATCCAGATTCACCAAGGCCTAACTTTTGCCCGGCGGGGGAATGCTCTTCTGCACGTACAGCACTCACCACGTGAAAACCTTTCTTAGCACAAGGAAGCAGTCTTACCCTAGTAGTAGAGAGGTAGGCAGAATCTTCAGATAAACCTGCTGTGTCATCAAGCTTGAAAGTCGGACACCGATGGGATCTTTCGTATTCCCCTGCAATGGAAGCTTCTTTCTTTGGGCTTCAAAGCTGCCTGAACAGCGCGAGGGGCCAGCTTCTCTTCACTGCAGGATTGTTGCTGTGGGCCAAGGTTGCGTTCTCACAAAGGCAATAATGTATTGGCAATTGGTTTCTAAAAACTCATCCAACTGCACTCCAGATTCAGCTCCATACAAATGAAATGTGACCTAAATCCTCAACGTAAGGTCCAGTTTTTCACATCAGCAGAGTTGAGTGTGCAGTGGTAGCCACGAAGCCATACTCTGAAAAGGAGTGCCTTAACTCTGCTATGCCCCTGAGGACACATAGGGCAGTGTATCGTGCACCAGGTTCTCATGATGACCACTGTGTGCTAGAAGAGAGGCCGCTGGCTTCTGAGGAACCCTAGGCGCAGTAGGTGCCCGGGAGCACTCTTCACATTCATAGCAAGGGCAACGTACTCCTTTCTGGGATGCCTAGGTAGAGTGTTCCAATCGTCATAGAGCCTAGCGAAAGCAGCGCCTGGCAGACTCTCTTTGCAAGTGGATCGTCCTCAGTGACAGAAACAGAACTGCAGTGTTACTGCACAATGTGCTTGTGATTCAGTCTGGGACACAGGATAGCACTCTCACAGAATAGAAAGCTAACCTTTGCATCCAGCCTGAAGACCAGTACATTCTTCACTCTTCACACTGTTAAGTATGTGCAGGAGCCTTGATCACCGAGGCCTACCTAAGGTACTGAAATACTTACCCATTTCATCCTATGCAGAGGTCCCTGTGCCCACAGGAACTCCTTGGAAGAGCCCTGTGGGTCCCGTGTGTTTCCTTGAGGTAGTCAGAAACTACTGAGGATAACCTTATGAGCTCAAGTTTGAAACCGGGCAACCCTGGCAAAACCTTCATTTCGTCCGTGGTAGGCGAGACAGGTGCGGTTTGAAAGCTGCCTGAAACTCACTCCTGCGGCCCATCTTCTCTTTGCTGCCTGACGGCATCACGAAAGAACTTGAGTGTAATCGTATGAGGCATGCTGGTCTCGGTTCCTTGCTGGGAGCTCCTTCAGGAGCACACTGGAGCCTGCCGGGAAAGAACTGGCACCCCTGTGCTCAAGTAAAATGCAGATTTCTCCCAAAGTAAGTTTAGCTATGCCCTAGTGGCGAAGAAGCATGTGTTAAAGGAAGGCTGCAACACTGTTACGTATTTCACGACTCATTGTGCACTCACCTTGGGCGTAACATCTGTGAAAGGGCACTGAATGCCGTCCAAATCTTCTGCTGCGTTTGAGTTCCAGGAAAAATGGGTTCGTTGGTTTTAAAGCTGTGAACGTGCAGCTGTAATGGAAAGCCCTGCCCGAATCGCTCGACAGCTCTCGTTTGTACAGCATTCAAAGGGCTTCAGGAACGCCGTTCCAAGCAGCCTTACATTCCATGCTGGCGTAGCCAGGGAGGCATTTGGATTCTTCTGAGAAACACCACTGTGCCTCACAAGTGAAACCTGCGGGCTCCTAAATACGTCTCCCTACGGCAGCCTGAAACTATATGTTTAGTTCCAGTATGAAAAAAACGGACAGCTTTACTTGAGACAATGCTGGACGTCTGAGACCATCCAGATTCACCAAGGCCTAACTTTTGCCCGGCGGGGGAATGCTCTTCTGCACGTACAGCACTCACCACGTGAAAACCTTTCTTAGCACAAGGAAGCAGTCTTACCCTAGTAGTAGAGAGGTAGGCAGAATCTTCAGATAAACCTGCTGTGTCATCAAGCTTGAAAGTCGGACACCGATGGGATCTTTCGTATTCCCCTGCAATGGAAGCTTCTTTCTTTGGGCTTCAAAGCTGCCTGAACAGCGCGAGGGGCCAGCTTCTCTTCACTGCAGGATTGTCGCTGTGGGCCAAGGCTGCGTTCTCTCAATGGCAATAATGTGCTAGCAATTGCTTTCTAGTAACTCATCCAACTGCACTCCAGATTCAGCTCCATTCAAATGAAAGGTGACCTAGGTCCTCAGGGTAAGGTCCAGTGTTTCACATCAGCAGAGTTGAGTGTGCCGTGGTAGGCACGAAGCCATACTCTGAAAAGGAGTGCCTTAACTCTGCTATGCCCCTGAGGACACATAGGGCAGTGTATGGTGCACCAGTTTCTCATGATGACCACTGTGTGCTAGAAGAGAGGCCGCTGGCTTCTGAGGAACCCTAGGCGCAGTAGGTGCCCGGGAGCACTCTTCACATTCATAGCAAGGGCAATGTAGTCCTTTCTGGGATGCCTAGGTAGAGTGCTCCAATCGTCACAGAGCCTAGCGAAAGCAGCGCCTGGCAGACTCTGTTTGCAAGTGGATCGTCCTCAGTGACTGAAACAGAACTGCACTGCTACGGCACAATGTGCTTGTGATTCAGTCTGGGACACAGGATAGCTCTCTCAGAGAAGCGAAACCTAACCATTACATCCAGCCTGAAGACCAGTACATTTTACCCACTTCACACTGTTAAGTATGTGCAAGAGCCATGGTCATCGAGACCTACCTAAGGTACTGAAATACCCGCTTCATCCTATGCAGAGGTCCCTGTGCCCACAGGAACTGCAGGGAAGAGCCCTGTGGGTCCGTGTGTTTCTTTGAGGTAGTCAGAAACTACTGAGGATAACCTTATGAGCTCAAGTTTGAAACCGGGCAACCCTGGCAAAACCTTCATTTCGTCCGTGGTAGGCGAGACAGGTGCGGTTTGAAAGCTGCCTGAAAATCACTCCTGCTGCCCATCTTCTCTTTGCTGCCTGACGGCATCACGAAAGAACTTGAGTGTAATCGTATGAGGCATGCTGGTCTCGGTTCCTTGCTGGGAGCTCCTCTAGGAGCACACTGGAGCCTGCTGGGAAAGAACTGGCACCCCTGTGCTCAAGTAAAATGCAGATTTCTCCCAAAGTAAGTTTAGCTATGCCCTAGTGGCGAAGAAGCATGTGTTAAAGGAAGGCTGCAACACTGTTACGTATTTCACAACTCACTGTGCACTCAACTTGGTTGTAACATCTGTGAAAAGGCACTGAATGCCTCCAAATCTTCTGCTGCGTTTGAGTCCCAGGACGCAAATGGGTTCGTTGGCTTTAAGGCTGTGAACGGGCAGCAGTAATGCCAAAGCCCTGCCCGGATCGCTCCAGAGCTCTCGTTTGTACAGCATTCAAACGGCTTCAGGAAGGCCGTTCCAAGCATCCTTACATTCCAGGCTGTCGTAGCCTGGAAGGCATTTGGATTCTTTTGAGAAACACCACTGTGCCTCACAAGTGAAACCTGCGGGCTCCTAAATACGTCTCCCTACGGCAGCCTGAAACTATATGTTTAGTTCCAGTATGAAAAAAACGGACAGCTTTACTTGAGACAATGCTGGACGTCTGGGACCATCCAGATTCACCAAGGCCTAACTTTTGCCCGGCGGGGGAATGCTCTTCTGCACGTACAGCACTCACCACGTGAAAACCTTTCTTAGCACAAGGAAGCAGTCTTACCCTAGTAGTAGAGAGGTAGGCAGAATCTTCAGATAAACCTGCTGTGTCATCAAGCTTGAAAGTCGGACACCGATGGGATCTTTCGTATTCCCCTGCAATGGAAGCTTCTTTCTTTGGGCTTCAAAGCTGCCTGAACAGCGCGAGGGGCCAGCTTCTCTTCACTGCAGGATTGTTGCTGTGGGCCAAGGTTGCGTTCTCACAAAGGCAATAATGTATTGGCAATTGGTTTCTAAAAACGCATCCAACTGCACTCCAGATTCAGCTCCATACAAATGAAATGTGACCTAAATCCTCAGCGTAAGGTCCAGTGTTTCACATCAGCAGAGTTGAGTGTGCAGTGGTAGCCACGAAGCCATACTCTGAAAAGGAGTGCCTTAACTCTGCTATGCCCCTGAGGACACATAGGGCAGTGTATCGTGCACCAGGTTCTCATGATGACCACTGTGTGCTAGAAGAGAGGCCGCTGGCTTCTGAGGAACCCTAGGCGCAGTAGGTGCCCGGGAGCACTCTTCACATTCATAGCAAGGGCAACGTACTCCTTTCTGGGATGCCTAGGTAGAGTGTTCCAATCGTCATAGAGCCTAGCGAAAGCAGCGCCTGGCAGACTCTCTTTGCAAGTGGATCGTCCTCAGTGACAGAAACAGAACTGCAGTGTTACTGCACAATGTGCTTGTGATTCAGTCTGGGACACAGGATAGCACTCTCACAGAATAGAAAGCTAACCTTTGCATCCAGCCTGAAGACCAGTACATTCTTCACTCTTCACACTGTTAAGTATGTGCAGGAGCCTTGATCACCGAGGCCTACCTAAGGTACTGAAATACTTACCCATTTCATCCTATGCAGAGGTCCCTGTGCCCACAGGAACTCCTTGGAAGAGCCCTGTGGGTCCCGTGTGTTTCCTTGAGGTAGTCAGAAACTACTGAGGATAACCTTATGAGCTCAAGTTTGAAACCGGGCAACCCTGGCAAAACCTTCATTTCGTCCGTGGTAGGCGAGACAGGTGCGGTTTGAAAGCTGCCTGAAACTCACTCCTGCGGCCCATCTTCTCTTTGCTGCCTGACGGCATCACGAAAGAACTTGAGTGTAATCGTATGAGGCATGCTGGTCTCGGTTCCTTGCTGGGAGCTCCTCTAGGAGCACACTGGAGCCTGCTGGCAAAGAACTGGCACCCCTGTGCTCAAGTAAAATGCAGATTTCTCCCAAAGTAAGTTTAGCTATGCCCTAGTGGCGAAGAAGCATGTGTTAAAGGAAGGCTGCAACACTGTTACGTATTTCACAACTCACTGTGCACTCAACTTGGTTGTAACACCTGTGAAAAGGCACTGAATGCCTCCAAATCTTCTGCTGCGTTTGAGTCCCAGGACGCAAATGGGTTCGTTGGCTTTAAGGCTGTGAACGGGCAGCAGTAATGGCAAAGCCCTGCCCGGATCGCTCCAGAGCTCTCGTTTGTACAGCATTCAAATGGCTTCAGGAAGGCCGTTCGAAGCATCCTTACATTCCAGGCTGTCGTAGCCAGGAAGGCATTTGGATTCTTTTGAGAAACACCACTGTGCCTCACAAGTGAAACCTGCGGGCTCCTAAATACGTCTCCCTACGGCAGCCTGAAACTATATGTTTAGTTCCAGTATGAAAAAAACGGACAGCTTTACTTGAGACAATGCTGGACGTCTGGGACCATCCAGATTCACCAAGGCCTAACTTTTGCCCGGCGGGGGAATGCTCTTCTGCACGTACAGCACTCACCACGTGAAAACCTTTCTTAGCACAAGGAAGCAGTCTTACCCTAGTAGTAGAGAGGTAGGCAGAATCTTCAGATAAACCTGCTGTGTCATCAAGCTTGAAAGTCGGACACCGATGGGATCTTTCGTATTCCCCTGCAATGGAAGCTTCTTTCTTTGGGCTTCAAAGCTGCCTGAACAGCGCGAGGGGCCAGCTTCTCTTCACTGCAGGATTGTTGCTGTGGGCCAAGGTTGCGTTCTCACAAAGGCAATAATGTATTGGCAATTGGTTTCTAAAAACTCATCCAACTGCACTCCAGATTCAGCTCCATACAAATGAAATGTGACCTAAATCCTCAACGTAAGGTCCAGTTTTTCACATCAGCAGAGTTGAGTGTGCAGTGGTAGCCACGAAGCCATACTCTGAAAAGGAGTGCCTTAACTCTGCTATGCCCCTGAGGACACATAGGGCAGTGTATCGTGCACCAGGTTCTCATGATGACCACTGTGTGCTAGAAGAGAGGCCGCTGGCTTCTGAGGAACCCTAGGCGCAGTAGGTGCCCGGGAGCACTCTTCACATTCATAGCAAGGGCAACGTACTCCTTTCTGGGATGCCTAGGTAGAGTGTTCCAATCGTCATAGAGCCTAGCGAAAGCAGCGCCTGGCAGACTCTCTTTGCAAGTGGATCGTCCTCAGTGACAGAAACAGAACTGCAGTGTTACTGCACAATGTGCTTGTGATTCAGTCTGGGACACAGGATAGCACTCTCACAGAATAGAAAGCTAACCTTTGCATCCAGCCTGAAGACCAGTACATTCTTCACTCTTCACACTGTTAAGTATGTGCAGGAGCCTTGATCACCGAGGCCTACCTAAGGTACTGAAATACTTACCCATTTCATCCTATGCAGAGGTCCCTGTGCCCACAGGAACTCCTTGGAAGAGCCCTGTGGGTCCCGTGTGTTTCCTTGAGGTAGTCAGAAACTACTGAGGATAACCTTATGAGCTCAAGTTTGAAACCGGGCAACCCTGGCAAAACCTTCATTTCGTCCGTGGTAGGCGAGACAGGTGCGGTTTGAAAGCTGCCTGAAACTCACTCCTGCGGCCCATCTTCTCTTTGCTGCCTGACGGCATCACGAAAGAACTTGAGTGTAATCGTATGAGGCATGCTGGTCTCGGTTCCTTGCTGGGAGCTCCTTCAGGAGCACACTGGAGCCTGCCGGGAAAGAATTGGCACCCCTGTGCTCAAGTAAAATGCAGATTTCTCCCAAAGTAAGTTTAGCTATGCCCTAGTGGCGAAGAAGCATGTGTTAAAGGAAGGCTGCAACACTGTTACGTATTTCACGACTCATTGTGCACTCACCTTGGGCGTAACATCTGTGAAAGGGCACTGAATGCCGTCCAAATCTTCTGCTGCGTTTGAGTTCCAGGAAAAATGGGTTCGTTGGTTTTAAAGCTGTGAACGTGCAGCTGTAATGGAAAGCCCTGCCCGAATCGCTCGACAGCTCTCGTTTGTACAGCATTCAAAGGGCTTCAGGAACGCCGTTCCAAGCAGCCTTACATTCCATGCTGGCGTAGCCAGGGAGGCATTTGGATTCTTCTGAGAAACACCACTGTGCCTCACAAGTGAAACCTGCGGGCTCCTAAATACGTCTCCCTACGGCAGCCTGAAACTATATGTTTAGTTCCAGTATGAAAAAAACGGACAGCTTTACTTGAGACAATGCTGGACGTCTGAGACCATCCAGATTCACCAAGGCCTAACTTTTGCCCGGCGGGGGAATGCTCTTCTGCACGTACAGCACTCACCACGTGAAAACCTTTCTTAGCACAAGGAAGCAGTCTTACCCTAGTAGTAGAGAGGTAGGCAGAATCTTCAGATAAACCTGCTGTGTCATCAAGCTTGAAAGTCGGACACCGATGGGATCTTTCGTATTCCCCTGCAATGGAAGCTTCTTTCTTTGGGCTTCAAAGCTGCCTGAACAGCGCGAGGGGCCAGCTTCTCTTCACTGCAGGATTGTCGCTGTGGGCCAAGGCTGCGTTCTCTCAATGGCAATAATGTGCTAGCAATTGCTTTCTAGTAACTCATCCAACTGCACTCCAGATTCAGCTCCATTCAAATGAAAGGTGACCTAGGTCCTCAGGGTAAGGTCCAGTGTTTCACATCAGCAGAGTTGAGTGTGCCGTGGTAGGCACGAAGCCATACTCTGAAAAGGAGTGCCTTAACTCTGCTATGCCCCTGAGGACACATAGGGCAGTGTATGGTGCACCAGTTTCTCATGATGACCACTGTGTGCTAGAAGAGAGGCCGCTGGCTTCTGAGGAACCCTAGGCGCAGTAGGTGCCCGGGAGCACTCTTCACATTCATAGCAAGGGCAATGTAGTCCTTTCTGGGATGCCTAGGTAGAGTGCTCCAATCGTCACAGAGCCTAGCGAAAGCAGCGCCTGGCAGACTCTGTTTGCAAGTGGATCGTCCTCAGTGACTGAAACAGAACTGCACTGCTACGGCACAATGTGCTTGTGATTCAGTCTGGGACACAGGATAGCTCTCTCAGAGAAGCGAAAGCTAACCATTACATCCAGCCTGAAGACCAGTACATTTTACCCACTTCACACTGTTAAGTATGTGCAAGAGCCATGGTCATCGAGACCTACCTAAGGTACTGAAATACCCGCTTCATCCTATGCAGAGGTCCCTGTGCCCACAGGAACTGCAGGGAAGAGCCCTGTGGGTCCGTGTGTTTCTTTGAGGTAGTCAGAAACTACTGAGGATAACCTTATGAGCTCAAGTTTGAAACCGGGCAACCCTGGCAAAACCTTCATTTCGTCCGTGGTAGGCGAGACAGGTGCGGTTTGAAAGCTGCCTGAAAATCACTCCTGCTGCCCATCTTCTCTTTGCTGCCTGACGGCATCACGAAAGAACTTGAGTGTAATCGTATGAGGCATGCTGGTCTCGGTTCCTTGCTGGGAGCTCCTCTAGGAGCACACTGGAGCCTGCTGGGAAAGAACTGGCACCCCTGTGCTCAAGTAAAATGCAGATTTCTCCCAAAGTAAGTTTAGCTATGCCCTAGTGGCGAAGAAGCATGTGTTAAAGGAAGGCTGCAACACTGTTACGTATTTCACAACTCACTGTGCACTCAACTTGGTTGTAACATCTGTGAAAAGGCACTGAATGCCTCCAAATCTTCTGCTGCGTTTGAGTCCCAGGACGCAAATGGGTTCGTTGGCTTTAAGGCTGTGAACGGGCAGCAGTAATGGCAAAGCCCTGCCCGGATCGCTCCAGAGCTCTCGTTTGTACAGCATTCAAACGGCTTCAGGAAGGCCGTTCCAAGCATCCTTACATTCCAGGCTGTCGTAGCCTGGAAGGCATTTGGATTCTTTTGAGAAACACCACTGTGCCTCACAAGTGAAACCTGCGGGCTCCTAAATACGTCTCCCTACGGCAGCCTGAAACTATATGTTTAGTTCCAGTATGAAAAAAACGGACAGCTTTACTTGAGACAATGCTGGACGTCTGGGACCATCCAGATTCACCAAGGCCTAACTTTTGCCCGGCGGGGGAATGCTCTTCTGCACGTACAGCACTCACCACGTGAAAACCTTTCTTAGCACAAGGAAGCAGTCTTACCCTAGTAGTAGAGAGGTAGGCAGAATCTTCAGATAAACCTGCTGTGTCATCAAGCTTGAAAGTCGGACACCGATGGGATCTTTCGTATTCCCCTGCAATGGAAGCTTCTTTCTTTGGGCTTCAAAGCTGCCTGAACAGCGCGAGGGGCCAGCTTCTCTTCACTGCAGGATTGTTGCTGTGGGCCAAGGTTGCGTTCTCACAAAGGCAATAATGTATTGGCAATTGGTTTCTAAAAACGCATCCAACTGCACTCCAGATTCAGCTCCATACAAATGAAATGTGACCTAAATCCTCAGCGTAAGGTCCAGTGTTTCACATCAGCAGAGTTGAGTGTGCAGTGGTAGCCACGAAGCCATACTCTGAAAAGGAGTGCCTTAACTCTGCTATGCCCCTGAGGACACATAGGGCAGTGTATCGTGCACCAGGTTCTCATGATGACCACTGTGTGCTAGAAGAGAGGCCGCTGGCTTCTGAGGAACCCTAGGCGCAGTAGTTGCCCGGGAGCACTCTTCACATTCATAGCAAGGGCAACGTACTCCTTTCTGGGATGCCTAGGTAGAGTGTTCCAATCGTCATAGAGCCTAGCGAAAGCAGCGCCTGGCAGACTCTCTTTGCAAGTGGATCGTCCTCAGTGACAGAAACAGAACTGCAGTGTTACTGCACAATGTGCTTGTGATTCAGTCTGGGACACAGGATAGCACTCTCACAGAATAGAAAGCTAACCTTTGCATCCAGCCTGAAGACCAGTACATTCTTCACTCTTCACACTGTTAAGTATGTGCAGGAGCCTTGATCACCGAGGCCTACCTAAGGTACTGAAATACTTACCCATTTCATCCTATGCAGAGGTCCCTGTGCCCACAGGAACTCCTTGGAAGAGCCCTGTGGGTCCCGTGTGTTTCCTTGAGGTAGTCAGAAACTACTGAGGATAACCTTATGAGCTCAAGTTTGAAACCGGGCAACCCTGGCAAAACCTTCATTTCGTCCGTGGTAGGCGAGACAGGTGCGGTTTGAAAGCTGCCTGAAACTCACTCCTGCGGCCCATCTTCTCTTTGCTGCCTGACGGCATCACGAAAGAACTTGAGTGTAATCGTATGAGGCATGCTGGTCTCGGTTCCTTGCTGGGAGCTCCTCTAGGAGCACACTGGAGCCTGCTGGCAAAGAACTGGCACCCCTGTGCTCAAGTAAAATGCAGATTTCTCCCAAAGTAAGTTTAGCTATGCCCTAGTGGCGAAGAAGCATGTGTTAAAGGAAGGCTGCAACACTGTTACGTATTTCACAACTCACTGTGCACTCAACTTGGTTGTAACACCTGTGAAAAGGCACTGAATGCCTCCAAATCTTCTGCTGCGTTTGAGTCCCAGGACGCAAATGGGTTCGTTGGCTTTAAGGCTGTGAACGGGCAGCAGTAATGGCAAAGCCCTGCCCGGATCGCTCCAGAGCTCTCGTTTGTACAGCATTCAAAGGGCTTCAGGAACGCCGTTCGAAGCATCCTTACATTCCAGGCTGGCGTAGCCAGGGAGGCATTTGGATTCTTCTGAGAAACACCACTGTGCCTCACAAGTGAAACCTGCGGGCTCCTAAATACGTCTCCCTACGGCAGCCTGAAACTATATGTTTAGTTCCAGTATGAAAAAAACGGACAGCTTTACTTGAGACAATGCTGGACGTCTGAGACCATCCAGATTCACCAAGGCCTAACTTTTGCCCGGCGGGGGAATGCTCTTCTGCACGTACAGCACTCACCACGTGAAAACCTTTCTTAGCACAAGGAAGCAGTCTTACCCTAGTAGTAGAGAGGTAGGCAGAATCTTCAGATAAACCTGCTGTGTCATCAAGCTTGAAAGTCGGACACCGATGGGATCTTTCGTATTCCCCTGCAATGGAAGCTTCTTTCTTTGGGCTTCAAAGCTGCCTGAACAGCGCGAGGGGCCAGCTTCTCTTCACTGCAGGATTGTCGCTGTGGGCCAAGGCTGCGTTCTCTCAATGGCAATAATGTGCTAGCAATTGCTTTCTAGTAACTCATCCAACTGCACTCCAGATTCAGCTCCATTCAAATGAAAGGTGACCTAGGTCCTCAGGGTAAGGTCCAGTGTTTCACATCAGCAGAGTTGAGTGTGCCGTGGTAGGCACGAAGCCATACTCTGAAAAGGAGTGCCTTAACTCTGCTATGCCCCTGAGGACACATAGGGCAGTGTATGGTGCACCAGTTTCTCATGATGACCACTGTGTGCTAGAAGAGAGGCCGCTGGCTTCTGAGGAACCCTAGGCGCAGTAGGTGCCCGGGAGCACTCTTCACATTCATAGCAAGGGCAATGTAGTCCTTTCTGGGATGCCTAGGTAGAGTGCTCCAATCGTCACAGAGCCTAGCGAAAGCAGCGCCTGGCAGACTCTGTTTGCAAGTGGATCGTCCTCAGTGACTGAAACAGAACTGCACTGCTACGGCACAATGTGCTTGTGATTCAGTCTGGGACACAGGATAGCTCTCTCAGAGAAGCGAAAGCTAACCATTACATCCAGCCTGAAGACCAGTACATTTTACCCACTTCACACTGTTAAGTATGTGCAAGAGCCATGGTCATCGAGACCTACCTAAGGTACTGAAATACCCGCTTCATCCTATGCAGAGGTCCCTGTGCCCACAGGAACTGCAGGGAAGAGCCCTGTGGGTCCGTGTGTTTCTTTGAGGTAGTCAGAAACTACTGAGGATAACCTTATGAGCTCAAGTTTGAAACCGGGCAACCCTGGCAAAACCTTCATTTCGTCCGTGGTAGGCGAGACAGGTGCGGTTTGAAAGCTGCCTGAAAATCACTCCTGCTGCCCATCTTCTCTTTGCTGCCTGACGGCATCACGAAAGAACTTGAGTGTAATCGTATGAGGCATGCTGGTCTCGGTTCCTTGCTGGGAGCTCCTCTAGGAGCACACTGGAGCCTGCTGGGAAAGAACTGGCACCCCTGTGCTCAAGTAAAATGCAGATTTCTCCCAAAGTAAGTTTAGCTATGCCCTAGTGGCGAAGAAGCATGTGTTAAAGGAAGGCTGCAACACTGTTACGTATTTCACAACTCACTGTGCACTCAACTTGGTTGTAACATCTGTGAAAAGGCACTGAATGCCTCCAAATCTTCTGCTGCGTTTGAGTCCCAGGACGCAAATGGGTTCGTTGGCTTTAAGGCTGTGAACGGGCAGCAGTAATGGCAAAGCCCTGCCCGGATCGCTCCAGAGCTCTCGTTTGTACAGCATTCAAACGGCTTCAGGAAGGCCGTTCCAAGCATCCTTACATTCCAGGCTGTCGTAGCCTGGAAGGCATTTGGATTCTTTTGAGAAACACCACTGTGCCTCACAAGTGAAACCTGCGGGCTCCTAAATACGTCTCCCTACGGCAGCCTGAAACTATATGTTTAGTTCCAGTATGAAAAAAACGGACAGCTTTACTTGAGACAATGCTGGACGTCTGCGACCATCCAGATTCACCAAGGCCTAACTTTTGCCCAGCGGGGGAATGCTCTTCTGCACGTACAGCACTCACCACGTGAAAACCTTTCTTAGCACAAGGAAGCAGTCTTACCCTAGTAGTAGAGAGGTAGGCAGAATCTTCAGATAAACCTGCTGTGTCATCAAGCTTGAAAGTCGGACACCGATGGGATCTTTCGTATTCCCCTGCAATGGAAGCTTCTTTCTTTGGGCTTCAAAGCTGCCTGAACAGCGCGAGGGGCCAGCTTCTCTTCACTGCAGGATTGTTGCTGTGGGCCAAGGTTGCGTTCTCACAAAGGCAATAATGTATTGGCAATTGGTTTCTAAAAACGCATCCAACTGCACTCCAGATTCAGCTCCATACAAATGAAATGTGACCTAAATCCTCAGCGTAAGGTCCAGTGTTTCACATCAGCAGAGTTGAGTGTGCAGTGGTAGCCACGAAGCCATACTCTGAAAAGGAGTGCCTTAACTCTGCTATGCCCCTGAGGACACATAGGGCAGTGTATCGTGCACCAGGTTCTCATGATGACCACTGTGTGCTAGAAGAGAGGCCGCTGGCTTCTGAGGAACCCTAGGCGCAGTAGGTGCCCGGGAGCACTCTTCACATTCATAGCAAGGGCAACGTACTCCTTTCTGGGATGCCTAGGTAGAGTGTTCCAATCGTCATAGAGCCTAGCGAAAGCAGCGCCTGGCAGACTCTCTTTGCAAGTGGATCGTCCTCAGTGACAGAAACAGAACTGCAGTGTTACTGCACAATGTGCTTGTGATTCAGTCTGGGACACAGGATAGCACTCTCACAGAATAGAAAGCTAACCTTTGCATCCAGCCTGAAGACCAGTACATTCTTCACTCTTCACACTGTTAAGTATGTGCAGGAGCCTTGATCACCGAGGCCTACCTAAGGTACTGAAATACTTACCCATTTCATCCTATGCAGAGGTCCCTGTGCCCACAGGAACTCCTTGGAAGAGCCCTGTGGGTCCCGTGTGTTTCCTTGAGGTAGTCAGAAACTACTGAGGATAACCTTATGAGCTCAATTTTGAAACCGGGCAACCCTGGCAAAACCTTCATTTCGTCCGTGGTAGGCGAGACAGGTGCGGTTTGAAAGCTGCCTGAAACTCACTCCTGCGGCCCATCTTCTCTTTGCTGCCTGACGGCATCACGAAAGAACTTGAGTGTAATCGTATGAGGCATGCTGGTCTCGGTTCCTTGCTGGGAGCTCCTCTAGGAGCACACTGGAGCCTGCTGGCAAAGAACTGGCACCCCTGTGCTCAAGTAAAATGCAGATTTCTCCCAAAGTAAGTTTAGCTATGCCCTAGTGGCGAAGAAGCATGTGTTAAAGGAAGGCTGCAACACTGTTACGTATTTCACAACTCACTGTGCACTCAACTTGGTTGTAACACCTGTGAAAAGGCACTGAATGCCTCCAAATCTTCTGCTGCGTTTGAGTCCCAGGACGCAAATGGGTTCGTTGGCTTTAAGGCTGTGAACGGGCAGCAGTAATGGCAAAGCCCTGCCCGGATCGCTCCAGAGCTCTCGTTTGTACAGCATTCAAATGGCTTCAGGAAGGCCGTTCGAAGCATCCTTACATTCCAGGCTGTCGTAGCCAGGAAGGCATTTGGATTCTTTTGAGAAACACCACTGTGCCTCACAAGTGAAACCTGCGGGCTCCTAAATACGTCTCCCTACGGCAGCCTGAAACTATATGTTTAGTTCCAGTATGAAAAAAACGGACAGCTTTACTTGAGACAATGCTGGACGTCTGGGACCATCCAGATTCACCAAGGCCTAACTTTTGCCCGGCGGGGGAATGCTCTTCTGCACGTACAGCACTCACCACGTGAAAACCTTTCTTAGCACAAGGAAGCAGTCTTACCCTAGTAGTAGAGAGGTAGGCAGAATCTTCAGATAAACCTGCTGTGTCATCAAGCTTGAAAGTCGGACACCGATGGGATCTTTCGTATTCCCCTGCAATGGAAGCTTCTTTCTTTGGGCTTCAAAGCTGCCTGAACAGCGCGAGGGGCCAGCTTCTCTTCACTGCAGGATTGTTGCTGTGGGCCAAGGTTGCGTTCTCACAAAGGCAATAATGTATTGGCAATTGGTTTCTAAAAACTCATCCAACTGCACTCCAGATTCAGCTCCATACAAATGAAATGTGACCTAAATCCTCAACGTAAGGTCCAGTGTTTCACATCAGCAGAGTTGAGTGTGCAGTGGTAGCCACGAAGCCATACTCTGAAAAGGAGTGCCTTAACTCTGCTATGCCCCTGAGGACACATAGGGCAGTGTATCGTGCACCAGGTTCTCATGATGACCACTGTGTGCTAGAAGAGAGGCCGCTGGCTTCTGAGGAACCCTAGGCGCAGTAGGTGCCCGGGAGCACTCTTCACATTCATAGCAAGGGCAACGTACTCCTTTCTGGGATGCCTAGGTAGAGTGTTCCAATCGTCATAGAGCCTAGCGAAAGCAGCGCCTGGCAGACTCTCTTTGCAAGTGGATCGTCCTCAGTGACAGAAACAGAACTGCAGTGTTACTGCACAATGTGCTTGTGATTCAGTCTGGGACACAGGATAGCACTCTCACAGAATAGAAAGCTAACCTTTGCATCCAGCCTGAAGACCAGTACATTCTTCACTCTTCACACTGTTAATTATGTGCAGGAGCCTTGATCACCGAGGCCTACCTAAGGTACTGAAATACTTACCCATTTCATCCTATGCAGAGGTCCCTGTGCCCACAGGAACTCCTTGGAAGAGCCCTGTGGGTCCCGTGTGTTTCCTTGAGGTAGTCAGAAACTACTGAGGATAACCTTATGAGCTCAAGTTTGAAACCGGGCAACCCTGGCAAAACCTTCATTTCGTCCGTGGTAGGCGAGACAGGTGCGGTTTGAAAGCTGCCTGAAACTCACTCCTGCGGCCCATCTTCTCTTTGCTGCCTGACGGCATCACGAAAGAACTTGAGTGTAATCGTATGAGGCATGCTGGTCTCGGTTCCTTGCTGGGAGCTCCTTCAGGAGCACACTGGAGCCTGCCGGGAAAGAACTGGCACCCCTGTGCTCAAGTAAAATGCAGATTTCTCCCAAAGTAAGTTTAGCTATGCCCTAGTGGCGAAGAAGCATGTGTTAAAGGAAGGCTGCAACACTGTTACGTATTTCACGACTCATTGTGCACTCACCTTGGGCGTAACATCTGTGAAAGGGCACTGAATGCCGTCCAAATCTTCTGCTGCGTTTGAGTTCCAGGAAAAATGGGTTCGTTGGTTTTAAAGCTGTGAACGTGCAGCTGTAATGGAAAGCCCTGCCCGAATCGCTCGACAGCTCTCGTTTGTACAGCATTCAAAGGGCTTCAGGAACGCCGTTCCAAGCAGCCTTACATTCCATGCTGGCGTAGCCAGGGAGGCATTTGGATTCTTCTGAGAAACACCACTGTGCCTCACAAGTGAAACCTGCGGGCTCCTAAATACGTCTCCCTACGGCAGCCTGAAACTATATGTTTAGTTCCAGTATGAAAAAAACGGACAGCTTTACTTGAGACAATGCTGGACGTCTGAGACCATCCAGATTCACCAAGGCCTAACTTTTGCCCGGCGGGGGAATGCTCTTCTGCACGTACAGCACTCACCACGTGAAAACCTTTCTTAGCACAAGGAAGCAGTCTTACCCTAGTAGTAGAGAGGTAGGCAGAATCTTCAGATAAACCTGCTGTGTCATCAAGCTTGAAAGTCGGACACCGATGGGATCTTTCGTATTCCCCTGCAATGGAAGCTTCTTTCTTTGGGCTTCAAAGCTGCCTGAACAGCGCGAGGGGCCAGCTTCTCTTCACTGCAGGATTGTCGCTGTGGGCCAAGGCTGCGTTCTCTCAATGGCAATAATGTGCTAGCAATTGCTTTCTAGTAACTCATCCAACTGCACTCCAGATTCAGCTCCATTCAAATGAAAGGTGACCTAGGTCCTCAGGGTAAGGTCCAGTGTTTCACATCAGCAGAGTTGAGTGTGCCGTGGTAGGCACGAAGCCATACTCTGAAAAGGAGTGCCTTAACTCTGCTATGACCCTGAGGACACATAGGGCAGTGTATGGTGCACCAGTTTCTCATGATGACCACTGTGTGCTAGAAGAGAGGCCGCTGGCTTCTGAGGAACCCTAGGCGCAGTAGGTGCCCGGGAGCACTCTTCACATTCATAGCAAGGGCAATGTAGTCCTTTCTGGGATGCCTAGGTAGAGTGCTCCAATCGTCACAGAGCCTAGCGAAAGCAGCGCCTGGCAGACTCTGTTTGCAAGTGGATCGTCCTCAGTGACTGAAACAGAACTGCACTGCTACGGCACAATGTGCTTGTGATTCAGTCTGGGACACAGGATAGCTCTCTCAGAGAAGCGAAAGCTAACCATTACATCCAGCCTGAAGACCAGTACATTTTACCCACTTCACACTGTTAAGTATGTGCAAGAGCCATGGTCATCGAGACCTACCTAAGGTACTGAAATACCCGCTTCATCCTATGCAGAGGTCCCTGTGCCCACAGGAACTGCAGGGAAGAGCCCTGTGGGTCCGTGTGTTTCTTTGAGGTAGTCAGAAACTACTGAGGATAACCTTATGAGCTCAAGTTTGAAACCGGGCAACCCTGGCAAAACCTTCATTTCGTCCGTGGTAGGCGAGACAGGTGCGGTTTGAAAGCTGCCTGAAAATCACTCCTGCTGCCCATCTTCTCTTTGCTGCCTGACGGCATCACGAAAGAACTTGAGTGTAATCGTATGAGGCATGCTGGTCTCGGTTCCTTGCTGGGAGCTCCTCTAGGAGCACACTGGAGCCTGCTGGCAAAGAACTGGCACCCCTGTGCTCAAGTAAAATGCAGATTTCTTCCAAAGTAAGTTTAGCTATGCCCTAGTGGCGAAGAAGCATGTGTTAAAGGAAGGCTGCAACACTGTTACGTATTTCACAACTCACTGTGCACTCAACTTGGTTGTAACATCTGTGAAAAGGCACTGAATGCCTCCAAATCTTCTGCTGCGTTTGAGTCCCAGGACGCAAATGGGTTCGTTGGCTTTAAGGCTGTGAACGGGCAGCAGTAATGGCAAAGCCCTGCCCGGATCGCTCCAGAGCTCTCGTTTGTACAGCATTCAAACGGCTTCAGGAAGGCCGTTCCAAGCATCCTTACATTCCAGGCTGTCGTAGCCAGGAAGGCATTTGGATTCTTTTGAGAAACACCACTGTGCCTCACAAGTGAAACCTGCGGGCTCCTAAATACGTCTCCCTACGGCAGCCTGAAACTATATGTTTAGTTCCAGTATGAAAAAAACGGACAGCTTTACTTGAGACAATGCTGGACGTCTGGGACCATCCAGATTCACCAAGGCCTAACTTTTGCCCGGCGGGGGAATGCTCTTCTGCACGTACAGCACTCACCACGTGAAAACCTTTCTTAGCACAAGGAAGCAGTCTTACCCTAGTAGTAGAGAGGTAGGCAGAATCTTCAGATAAACCTGCTGTGTCATCAAGCTTGAAAGTCGGACACCGATGGGATCTTTCGTATTCCCCTGCAATGGAAGCTTCTTTCTTTGGGCTTCAAAGCTGCCTGAACAGCGCGAGGGGCCAGCTTCTCTTCACTGCAGGATTGTTGCTGTGGGCCAAGGTTGCGTTCTCACAAAGGCAATAATGTATTGGCAATTGGTTTCTAAAAACTCATCCAACTGCACTCCAGATTCAGCTCCATACAAATGAAATGTGACCTAAATCCTCAGCGTAAGGTCCAGTGTTTCACATCAGCAGAGTTGAGTGTGCAGTGGTAGCCACGAAGCCATACTCTGAAAAGGAGTGCCTTAACTCTGCTATGCCCCTGAGGACACATAGGGCAGTGTATCGTGCACCAGGTTCTCATGATGACCACTGTGTGCTAGAAGAGAGGCCGCTGGCTTCTGAGGAACCCTAGGCGCAGTAGGTGCCCGGGAGCACTCTTCACATTCATAGCAAGGGCAACGTACTCCTTTCTGGGATGCCTAGGTAGAGTGTTCCAATCGTCATAGAGCCTAGCGAAAGCAGCGCCTGGCAGACTCTCTTTGCAAGTGGATCGTCCTCAGTGACAGAAACAGAACTGCAGTGTTACTGCACAATGTGCTTGTGATTCAGTCTGGGACACAGGATAGCACTCTCACAGAATAGAAAGCTAACCTTTGCATCCAGCCTGAAGACCAGTACATTCTTCACTCTTCACACTGTTAAGTATGTGCAGGAGCCTTGATCACCGAGGCCTACCTAAGGTACTGAAATACTTACCCATTTCATCCTATGCAGAGGTCCCTGTGCCCACAGGAACTCCTTGGAAGAGCCCTGTGGGTCCCGTGTGTTTCCTTGAGGTAGTCAGAAACTACTGAGGATAACCTTATGAGCTCAAGTTTGAAACCGGGCAACCCTGGCAAAACCTTCATTTCGTCCGTGGTAGGCGAGACAGGTGCGGTTTGAAAGCTGCCTGAAACTCACTCCTGCGGCCCATCTTCTCTTTGCTGCCTGACGGCATCACGAAAGAACTTGAGTGTAATCGTATGAGGCATGCTGGTCTCGGTTCCTTGCTGGGAGCTCCTCCAGGAGCACACTGGAGCCTGCCGGGAAAGAACTGGCACCCCTGTGCTCAAGTAAAATGCAGATTTCTCCCAAAGTAAGTTTAGCTATGCCCTAGTGGCGAAGAAGCATGTGTTAAAGGAAGGCTGCAACACTGTTACGTATTTCTCGACTCATTGTGCACTCACCTTGGGCGTAACATCTGTGAAAGGGCACTGAATGCCGTCCAAATCTTCTGCTGCGTTTGAGTTCCAGGAAAAATGGGTTCGTTGGTTTTAAAGCTGTGAACGTGCAGCTGTAATGGAAAGCCCTGCCCGAATCGCTCGACAGCTCTCGTTTCTACAGCATTCAAAGGGCTTCAGGAACGCCGTTCCAAGCAGCCTTACATTCCATGCTGGCGTAGCCAGGGAGGCATTTGGATTCTTCTGAGAAACACCACTGTGCCTCACAAGTGAAACCTGCGGGCTCCTAAATACGTCTCCCTACGGCAGCCTGAAACTATATGTTTAGTTCCAGTATGAAAAAAACGGACAGCTTTACTTGAGACAATGCTGGACGTCTGGGACCATCCAGATTCACCAAGGCCTAACTTTTGCCCGGCGGGGGAATGCTCTTCTGCACGTACAGCACTCACCACGTGAAAACCTTTCTTAGCACAAGGAAGCAGTCTTACCCTAGTAGTAGAGAGGTAGGCAGAATCTTCAGATAAACCTGCTGTGTCATCAAGCTTGAAAGTCGGACACCGATGGGATCTTTCGTATTCCCCTGCAATGGAAGCTTCTTTCTTTGGGCTTCAAAGCTGCCTGAACAGCGCGAGGGGCCAGCTTCTCTTCACTGCAGGATTGTTGCTGTGGGCCAAGGTTGCGTTCTCACAAAGGCAATAATGTATTGGCAATTGGTTTCTAAAAACTCTTCCAACTGCACTCCAGATTCAGCTCCATTCAAATGAAAGGTGACCTAGGTCCTCAGGGTAAGGTCCAGTGTTTCACATCAGCAGAGTTGAGTGTGCAGTGGTAGCCACGAAGCCATACTCTGAAAAGGAGTGCCTTAACTCTGCTATGCCCCTGAGGACACAAAGGGCAGTGTATGGTGCACCAGTTTCTCATGATGACCACTGTGTGCTAGAAGAGAGGCCGCTGGCTTCTGAGGAACCCTAGGCGCAGTAGGTGCCCGGGAGCACTCTTCACATTCATAGCAAGGGCAATGTAGTCCTTTCTGGGATGCCTAGGTAGAGTGCTCCAATCGTCACAGAGCCTAGCGAAAGCAGCGCCTGGCAGACTCTGTTTGCAAGTGGATCGTCCTCAGTGACTGAAACAGAACTGCACTGCTACGGCACAATGTGCTTGTGATTCAGTCTGGGACACAGGATAGCTCTCTCAGAGAAGCGAAAGCTAACCATTACATCCAGCCTGAAGACCAGTACATTTTACCCACTTCACACTGTTAAGTATGTGCAAGAGCCATGGTCATCGAGACCTACCTAAGGTACTGAAATACCCGCTTCATCCTATGCAGAGGTCCCTGTGCCCACAGGAACTGCAGGGAAGAGCCCTGTGGGTCCGTGTGTTTCTTTGAGGTAGTCAGAAACTACTGAGGATAACCTTATGAGCTCAAGTTTGAAACCGGGCAACCCTGGCAAAACCTTCATTTCGTCCGTGGTAGGCGAGACAGGTGCGGTTTGAAAGCTGCCTGAAAATCACTCCTGCTGCCCATCTTCTCTTTGCTGCCTGACGGCATCACGAAAGAACTTGAGTGTAATCGTATGAGGCATGCTGGTCTCGGTTCCTTGCTGGGAGCTCCTCTAGGAGCACACTGGAGCCTGCTGGCAAAGAACTGGCACCCCTGTGCTCAAGTAAAATGCAGATTTCTCCCAAAGTAAGTTTAGCTATGCCCTAGTGGCGAAGAAGCATGTGTTAAAGGAAGGCTGCAACACTGTTACGTATTTCACAACTCACTGTGCACTCAACTTGGTTGTAACATCTGTGAAAAGGCACTGAATGCCTCCAAATCTTCTGCTGCGTTTGAGTCCCAGGACGCAAATGGGTTCGTTGGCTTTAAGGCTGTGAACGGGCAGCAGTAATGGCAAAGCCCTGCCCGGATCGCTCCAGAGCTCTCGTTTGTACAGCATTCAAACGGCTTCAGGAAGGCCGTTCCAAGCATCCTTACATTCCAGGCTGTCGTAGCCAGGAAGGCATTTGGATTCTTTTGAGAAACACCACTGTGCCTCACAAGTGAAACCTGCGGGCTCCTAAATACGTCTCCCTACGGCAGCCTGAAACTATATGTTTAGTTCCAGTATGAAAAAAACGGACAGCTTTACTTGAGACAATGCTGGACGTCTGGGACCATCCAGATTCACCAAGGCCTAACTTTTGCCCGGCGGGGGAATGCTCTTCTGCACGTACAGCACTCACCACGTGAAAACCTTTCTTAGCACAAGGAAGCAGTCTTACCCTAGTAGTAGAGAGGTAGGCAGAATCTTCAGATAAACCTGCTGTGTCATCAAGCTTGAAAGTCGGACACCGATGGGATCTTTCGTATTCCCCTGCAATGGAAGCTTCTTTCTTTGGGCTTCAAAGCTGCCTGAACAGCGCGAGGGGCCAGCTTCTCTTCACTGCAGGATTGTTGCTGTGGGCCAAGGTTGCGTTCTCACAAAGGCAATAATGTATTGGCAATTGGTTTCTAAAAACGCATCCAACTGCACTCCAGATTCAGCTCCATACAAATGAAATGTGACCTAAATCCTCAGCGTAAGGTCCAGTGTTTCACATCAGCAGAGTTGAGTGTGCAGTGGTAGCCACGAAGCCATACTCTGAAAAGGAGTGCCTTAACTCTGCTATGCCCCTGAGGACACATAGGGCAGTGTATCGTGCACCAGGTTCTCATGATGACCACTGTGTGCTAGAAGAGAGGCCGCTGGCTTCTGAGGAACCCTAGGCGCAGTAGGTGCCCGGGAGCACTCTTCACATTCATAGCAAGGGCAACGTACTCCTTTCTGGGATGCCTAGGTAGAGTGTTCCAATCGTCATAGAGCCTAGCGAAAGCAGCGCCTGGCAGACTCTCTTTGCAAGTGGATCGTCCTCAGTGACAGAAACAGAACTGCAGTGTTACTGCACAATGTGCTTGTGATTCAGTCTGGGACACAGGATAGCACTCTCACAGAATAGAAAGCTAACCTTTGCATCCAGCCTGAAGACCAGTACATTCTTCACTCTTCACACTGTTAAGTATGTGCAGGAGCCTTGATCACCGAGGCCTACCTAAGGTACTGAAATACTTACCCATTTCATCCTATGCAGAGGTCCCTGTGCCCACAGGAACTCCTTGGAAGAGCCCTGTGGGTCCCGTGTGTTTCCTTGAGGTAGTCAGAAACTACTGAGGATAACCTTATGAGCTCAAGTTTGAAACCGGGCAACCCTGGCAAAACCTTCATTTCGTCCGTGGTAGGCGAGACAGGTGCGGTTTGAAAGCTGCCTGAAACTCACTCCTGCGGCCCATCTTCTCTTTGCTGCCTGACGGCATCACGAAAGAACTTGAGTGTAATCGTATGAGGCATGCTGGTCTCGGTTCCTTGCTGGGAGCTCCTCTAGGAGCACACTGGAGCCTGCTGGCAAAGAACTGGCACCCCTGTGCTCAAGTAAAATGCAGATTTCTCCCAAAGTAAGTTTAGCTATGCCCTAGTGGCGAAGAAGCATGTGTTAAAGGAAGGCTGCAACACTGTTACGTATTTCACGACTCACTGTGCACTCAACTTGGTTGTAACATCTGTGAAAAGGCACTGAATGCCTCCAAATCTTCTGCTGCGTTTGAGTCCCAGGACGCAAATGGGTTCGTTGGCTTTAAGGCTGTGAACGGGCAGCAGTAATGGCAAAGCCCTGCCCGGATCGCTCCAGAGCTCTCGTTTGTACAGCATTCAAACGGCTTCAGGAAGGCCGTTCCAAGCATCCTTACATTCCAGGCTGTCGTAGCCAGGAAGGCATTTGGATTCTTTTGAGAAACACCACTGTGCCTCACAAGTGAAACCTGCGGGCTCCTAAATACGTCTCCCTACGGCAGCCTGAAACTATATGTTTAGTTCCAGTATGAAAAAAACGGACAGCTTTACTTGAGACAATGCTGGACGTCTGGGACCATCCAGATTCACTAAGGCCTAACTTTTGCCCGGTGGGGGAATGCTCTTCTGCACGTACAGCACTCACCACGTGAAAACCTTTCTTAGCACAAGGAAGCAGTCTTACCCTAGTAGTAGAGAGGTAGGCAGAATCTTCAGATAAACCTGCTGTGTCATCAAGCTTGAAAGTCGGACACCGATGGGATCTTTCGTATTCCCCTGCAATGGAAGCTTCTTTCTTTGGGCTTCAAAGCTGCCTGAACAGCGCGAGGGGCCAGCTTCTCTTCACTGCAGGATTGTTGCTGTGGGCCAAGGTTGCGTTCTCACAAAGGCAATAATGTACTGGCAATTGGTTTCTAAAAACTCATCCAACTGCACTCCAGATTCAGCTCCATACAAATGAAATGTGACCTAAATCCTCAACGTAAGGTCCAGTGTTTCACATCAGCAGAGTTGAGTGTGCAGTGGTAGCCACGAAGCCATACTCTGAAAAGGAGTGCCTTAACTCTGCTATGCCCCTGAGGACACATAGGGCAGTGTATTGTGCACCAGGTTCTCATGATGACCACTGTGTGCTAGAAGAGAGGCCGCTGGCTTCTGAGGAACCCTAGGCGCAGTAGGTGCCCGGGAGCACTCTTCACATTCATAGCAAGGGCAACGTACTCCTTTCTGGGATGCCTAGGTAGAGTGTTCCAATCGTCATAGAGCCTAGCGAAAGCAGCGCCTGGCAGACTCTCTTTGCAAGTGGATCGTCCTCAGTGACAGAAACAGAACTGCAGTGTTACTGCACAATGTGCTTGTGATTCAGTCTGGGACACAGGATAGCACTCTCACAGAATAGAAAGCTAACCTTTGCATCCAGCCTGAAGACCAGTACATTCTTCACTCTTCACACTGTTAAGTATGTGCAGGAGCCTTGATCACCGAGGCCTACCTAAGGTACTGAAATACTTACCCATTTCATCCTATGCAGAGGTCCCTGTGCCCACAGGAACTCCTTGGAAGAGCCCTGTGGGTCCCGTGTGTTTCCTTGAGGTAGTCAGAAACTACTGAGGATAACCTTATGAGCTCAAGTTTGAAACCGGGCAACCCTGGCAAAACCTTCATTTCGTCCGTGGTAGGCGAGACAGGTGCGGTTTGAAAGCTGCCTGAAACTCACTCCTGCGGCCCATCTTCTCTTTGCTGCCTGACGGCATCACGAAAGAACTTGAGTGTAATCGTATGAGGCATGCTGGTCTCGGTTCCTTGCTGGGAGCTCCTCTAGGAGCACACTGGAGCCTGCTGGCAAAGAACTGGCACCCCTGTGCTCAAGTAAAATGCAGATTTCTCCCAAAGTAAGTTTAGCTATGCCCTAGTGGCGAAGAAGCATGTGTTAAAGGAAGGCTGCAACACTGTTACGTATTTCACAACTCACTGTGCACTCAACTTGGTTGTAACATCTGTGAAAAGGCACTGAATGCCTCCAAATCTTCTGCTGCGTTTGAGTCCCAGGACGCAAATGGGTTCGTTGGCTTTAAGGCTGTGAACGGGCAGCAGTAATGGCAAAGCCCTGCCCGGATCGCTCCAGAGCTCTCGTTTGTACAGCATTCAAACGGCTTCAGGAAGGCCGTTCCAAGCATCCTTACATTCCAGGCTGTCGTAGCCAGGAAGGCATTTGGATTCTTTTGAGAAACACCACTGTGCCTCACAAGTGAAACCTGCGGGCTCCTAAATACGTCTCCCTACGGCAGCCTGAAACTATATGTTTAGTTCCAGTATGAAAAAAACGGACAGCTTTACTTGAGACAATGCTGGACGTCTGGGACCATCCAGATTCACTAAGGCCTAACTTTTGCCCGGTGGGGGAATGCTCTTCTGCACGTACAGCACTCACCACGTGAAAACCTTTCTTAGCACAAGGAAGCAGTCTTACCCTAGTAGTAGAGAGGTAGGCAGAATCTTCAGATAAACCTGCTGTGTCATCAAGCTTGAAAGTCGGACACCGATGGGATCTTTCGTATTCCCCTGCAATGGAAGCTTCTTTCTTTGGGCTTCAAAGCTGCCTGAACAGCGCGAGGGGCCAGCTTCTCTTCACTGCAGGATTGTTGCTGTGGGCCAAGGTTGCGTTCTCACAAAGGCAATAATGTACTGGCAATTGGTTTCTAAAAACTCATCCAACTGCACTCCAGATTCATCTCCATACAAATGAAATGTGACCTAAATCCTCAGCGTAAGGTCCAGTGTTTCACATCAGCAGAGTTGAGTGTGCAGTGGTAGCCACGAAGCCATACTCTGAAAAGGAGTGCCTTAACTCTGCTATGCCCCTGAGGACACATAGGGCAGTGTATCGTGCACCAGGTTCTCATGATGACCACTGTGTGCTAGAAGAGAGGCCGCTGGCTTCTGAGGAACCCTAGGCGCAGTAGGTGCCCGGGAGCACTCTTCACATTCATAGCAAGGGCAACGTACTCCTTTCTGGGATGCCTAGGTAGAGTGTTCCAATCGTCATAGAGCCTAGCGAAAGCAGCGCCTGGCAGACTCTCTTTGCAAGTGGATCGTCCTCAGTGACAGAAACAGAACTGCAGTGTTACTGCACAATGTGCTTGTGATTCAGTCTGGGACACAGGATAGCACTCTCACAGAATAGAAAGCTAACCTTTGCATCCAGCCTGAAGACCAGTACATTCTTCACTCTTCACACTGTTAAGTATGTGCAGGAGCCTTGATCACCGAGGCCTACCTAAGGTACTGAAATACTTACCCATTTCATCCTATGCAAAGGTCCCTTTGCCCACAGGAACTCCTTGGAAGAGCCCTGTGGGTCCCGTGTGTTTCCTTGAGGTAGTCAGAAACTACTGAGGATAACCTTATGAGCTCAAGTTTGAAACCGGGCAACCCTGGCAAAACCTTCATTTCGTCCGTGGTAGGCGAGACAGGTGCGGTTTGAAAGCTGCCTGAAACTCACTCCTGCGGCCCATCTTCTCTTTGCTGCCTGACGGCATCACGAAAGAACTTGAGTGTAATCGTATGAGGCATGCTGGTCTCGGTTCCTTGCTGGGAGCTCCTCTAGGAGCACACTGGAGCCTGCTGGCAAAGAACTGGCACCCCTGTGCTCAAGTAAAATGCAGATTTCTCCCAAAGTAAGTTTAGCTATGCCCTAGTGGCGAAGAAGCATGTGTTAAAGGAAGGCTGCAACACTGTTACGTATTTCACAACTCACTGTGCACTCAACTTGGTTGTAACATCTGTGAAAAGGCACTGAATGCCTCCAAATCTTCTGCTGCGTTTGAGTCCCAGGACGCAAATGGGTTCGTTGGCTTTAAGGCTGTGAACGGGCAGCAGTAATGGCAAAGCCCTGCCCGGATCGCTCCAGAGCTCTCGTTTGTACAGCATTCAAACGGCTTCAGGAAGGCCGTTCCAAGCATCCTTACATTCCAGGCTGTCGTAGCCAGGAAGGCATTTGGATTCTTTTGAGAAACACCACTGTGCCTCACAAGTGAAACCTGCGGGCTCCTAAATACGTCTCCCTACGGCAGCCTGAAACTATATGTTTAGTTCCAGTATGAAAAAAACGGACAGCTTTACTTGAGACAATGCTGGACGTCTGGGACCATCCAGATTCACCAAGGCCTAACTTTTGCCCGGCGGGGGAATGCTCTTCTGCACGTACAGCACTCACCACGTGAAAACCTTTCTTAGCACAAGGAAGCAGTCTTACCCTAGTAGTAGAGAGGTAGGCAGAATCTTCAGATAAACCTGCTGTGTCATCAAGCTTGAAAGTCGGACACCGATGGGATCTTTCGTATTCCCCTGCAATGGAAGCTTCTTTCTTTGGGCTTCAAAGCTGCCTGAACAGCGCGAGGGGCCAGCTTCTCTTCACTGCAGGATTGTTGCTGTGGGCCAAGGTTGCGTTCTCACAAAGGCAATAATGTATTGGCAATTGGTTTCTAAAAACGCATCCAACTGCACTCCAGATTCAGCTCCATACAAATGAAATGTGACCTAAATCCTCAGCGTAAGGTCCAGTGTTTCACATCAGCAGAGTTGAGTGTGCAGTGGTAGCCACGAAGCCATACTCTGAAAAGGAGTGCCTTAACTCTGCTATGCCCCTGAGGACACATAGGGCAGTGTATCGTGCACCAGGTTCTCATGATGACCACTGTGTGCTAGAAGAGAGGCCGCTGGCTTCTGAGGAACCCTAGGCGCAGTAGGTGCCCGGGAGCACTCTTCACATTCATAGCAAGGGCAACGTACTCCTTTCTGGGATGCCTAGGTAGAGTGTTCCAATCGTCATAGAGCCTAGCGAAAGCAGCGCCTGGCAGACTCTCTTTGCAAGTGGATCGTCCTCAGTGACAGAAACAGAACTGCAGTGTTACTGCACAATGTGCTTGTGATTCAGTCTGGGACACAGGATAGCACTCTCACAGAATAGAAAGCTAACCTTTGCATCCAGCCTGAAGACCAGTACATTCTTCACTCTTCACACTGTTAAGTATGTGCAGGAGCCTTGATCACCGAGGCCTACCTAAGGTACTGAAATACTTACCCATTTCATCCTATGCAGAGGTCCCTGTGCCCACAGGAACTCCTTGGAAGAGCCCTGTGGGTCCCGTGTGTTTCCTTGAGGTAGTCAGAAACTACTGAGGATAACCTTATGAGCTCAAGTTTGAAACCGGGCAACCCTGGCAAAACCTTCATTTCGTCCGTGGTAGGCGAGACAGGTGCGGTTTGAAAGCTGCCTGAAACTCACTCCTGCGGCCCATCTTCTCTTTGCTGCCTGACGGCATCACGAAAGAACTTGAGTGTAATCGTATGAGGCATGCTGGTCTCGGTTCCTTGCTGGGAGCTCCTCCAGGAGCACACTGGAGCCTGCCGGGAAAGAACTGGCACCCCTGTGCTCAAGTAAAATGCAGATTTCTCCCAAAGTAAGTTTAGCTATGCCCTAGTGGCGAAGAAGCATGTGTTAAAGGAAGGCTGCAACACTGTTACGTATTTCACGACTCATTGTGCACTCACCTTGGGCGTAACATCTGTGAAAGGGCACTGAATGCCGTCCAAATCTTCTGCTGCGTTTGAGTTCCAGGAAAAATGGGTTCGTTGGTTTTAAAGCTGTGAACGTGCAGCTGTAATGGAAAGCCCTGCCCGAATCGCTCGACAGCTCTCGTTTCTACAGCATTCAAAGGGCTTCAGGAACGCCGTTCCAAGCAGCCTTACATTCCATGCTGGCGTAGCCAGGGAGGCATTTGGATTCTTCTGAGAAACACCACTGTGCCTCACAAGTGAAACCTGCGGGCTCCTAAATACGTCTCCCTACGGCAGCCTGAAACTATATGTTTAGTTCCAGTATGAAAAAAACGGACAGCTTTACTTGAGACAATGCTGGACGTCTGAGACCATCCAGATTCACCAAGGCCTAACTTTTGCCCGGCGGGGGAATGCTCTTCTGCACGTACAGCACTCACCACGTGAAAACCTTTCTTAGCACAAGGAAGCAGTCTTACCCTAGTAGTAGAGAGGTAGGCAGAATCTTCAGATAAACCTGCTGTGTCATCAAGCTTGAAAGTCGGACACCGATGGGATCTTTCGTATTCCCCTGCAATGGAAGCTTCTTTCTTTGGGCTTCAAAGCTGCCTGAACAGCGCGAGGGGCCAGCTTCTCTTCACTGCAGGATTGTCGCTGTGGGCCAAGGCTGCGTTCTCTCAATGGCAATAATGTGCTAGCAATTGCTTTCTAGTAACTCATCCAACTGCACTCCAGATTCAGCTCCATTCAAATGAAAGGTGACCTAGGTCCTCAGGGTAAGGTCCAGTGTTTCACATCAGCAGAGTTGAGTGTGCCGTGGTAGCCACGAAGCCATACTCTGAAAAGGAGTGCCTTAACTCTGCTATGCCCCTGAGGACACATAGGGCAGTGTATGGTGCACCAGTTTCTCATGATGACCACTGTGTGCTAGAAGAGAGGCCGCTGGCTTCTGAGGAACCCTAGGCGCAGTAGGTGCCCGGGAGCACTCTTCACATTCATAGCAAGGGCAATGTAGTCCTTTCTGGGATGCCTAGGTAGAGTGCTCCAATCGTCACAGAGCCTAGCGAAAGCAGCGCCTGGCAGACTCTGTTTGCAAGTGGATCGTCCTCAGTGACTGAAACAGAACTGCACTGCTACGGCACAATGTGCTTGTGATTCAGTCTGGGACACAGGATAGCTCTCTCACAGAAGCGAAAGCTAACCATTACATCCAGCCTGAAGACCAGTACATTTTACCCACTTCACACTGTTAAGTATGTGCAAGAGCCATGGTCACCGAGACCTACCTAAGGTACTGAAATACCCGCTTCATCCTATGCAGAGGTCCCTGTGCCCACAGGAACTGCATGGAAGAGCCCTGTGGGTCCGTGTGTTTCTTTGAGGTAGTCAGAAACTACTGAGGATAACCTTATGAGCTCAAGTTTGAAACCGGGCAACCCTGGCAAAACCTTCATTTCGTCCGTGGTAGGCGAGACAGGTGCGGTTTGAAAGCTGCCTGAAAATCACTCCTGCTGCCCATCTTCTCTTTGCTGCCTGACGGCATCACGAAAGAACTTGAGTGTAATCGTATGAGGCATGCTGGTCTCGGTTCCTTGCTGGGAGCTCCTCTAGGAGCACACTGGAGCCTGCTGGCAAAGAACTGGCACCCCTGTGCTCAAGTAAAATGCAGATTTCTCCCAAAGTAAGTTTAGCTATGCCCTAGTGGCGAAGAAGCATGTGTTAAAGGAAGGCTGCAACACTGTTACGTATTTCACAACTCACTGTGCACTCAACTTGGTTGTAACATCTGTGAAAAGGCACTGAATGCCTCCAAATCTTCTGCTGCGTTTGAGTCCCAGGACGCAAATGGGTTCGTTGGCTTTAAGGCTGTGAACGGGCAGCAGTAATGGCAAAGCCCTGCCCGGATCGCTCCAGAGCTCTCGTTTGTACAGCATTCAAACGGCTTCAGGAAGGCCGTTCCAAGCATCCTTACATTCCAGGCTGTCATAACCAGGAAGGCATTTGGATTCTTTTGAGAAACACCACTGTGCCTCACAAGTGAAACCTGCGGGCTCCTAAATACGTCTCCCTACGGCAGCCTGAAACTATATGTTTAGTTCCAGTATGAAAAAAACGGACAGCTTTACTTGAGACAATGCTGGACGTCCGGGACCATCCAGATTCACCAAGGCCTAACTTTTGCCCGGCGGGGGAATGCTCTTCTGCACGTACAGCACTCACCACGTGAAAACCTTTCTTAGCACAAGGAAGCAGTCTTACTCTAGTTGTAGAGAGGTAGGCACAATATTCAGATAAACCTGCTGTGTCATCAAGCTTGAAAGTCGGACAGCGATGGGATCTTTCGTATTCCCCTGCAATGGAAGCTTCTTTCTTTGGGCTTCAAAGCTGCCTGAACAGCGCGAGGGGCCAGCTTCTCTTCACTGCAGGATTGTTGCTGTGGGCCAAGGTTGCGTTCTCACAAAGGCAATAATGTACTGGCAATTGGTTTCTAAAAACTCATCCAACTGCACTCCAGATTCATCTCCATACAAATGAAATGTGACCTAAATCCTCAGCGTAAGGTCCAGTGTTTCACATCAGCAGAGTTGAGTGTGCAGTGGTAGCCACGAAGCCATACTCTGAAAAGGAGTGCCTTAACTCTGCTATGCCCCTGAGGACACATAGGGCAGTGTATCGTGCACCAGGTTCTCATGATGACCACTGTGTGCTAGAAGAGAGGCCGCTGGCTTCTGAGGAACCCTAGGCGCAGTAGGTGCCCGGGAGCACTCTTCACATTCATAGCAAGGGCAACGTACTCCTTTCTGGGATGCCTAGGTAGAGTGTTCCAATCGTCATAGAGCCTAGCGAAAGCAGCGCCTGGCAGACTCTCTTTGCAAGTGGATCGTCCTCAGTGACTGAAACAGAACTGCACTGCTACGGCACAATGTGCTTGTGATTCAGTCTGGGACACAGGATAGCACTCTCACAGAATAGAAAGCTAACCTTTGCATCCAGCCTGAAGACCAGTACATTCTTCACTCTTCACACTGTTAAGTATGTGCAGGAGCCTTGATCACCGAGGCCTACCTAAGGTACTGAAATACTTACCCATTTCATCCTATGCAAAGGTCCCTTTGCCCACAGGAACTCCTTGGAAGAGCCCTGTGGGTCCCGTGTGTTTCCTTGAGGTAGTCAGAAACTACTGAGGATAACCTTATGAGCTCAAGTTTGAAACCGGGCAACCCTGGCAAAACCTTCATTTCGTCCGTGGTAGGCGAGACAGGTGCGGTTTGAAAGCTGCCTGAAACTCACTCCTGCGGCCCATCTTCTCTTTGCTGCCTGACGGCATCACGAAAGAACTTGAGTGTAATCGTATGAGGCATGCTGGTCTCGGTTCCTTGCTGGGAGCTCCTCTAGGAGCACACTGGAGCCTGCTGGCAAAGAACTGGCACCCCTGTGCTCAAGTAAAATGCAGATTTCTCCCAAAGTAAGTTTAGCTATGCCCTAGTGGCGAAGAAGCATGTGTTAAAGGAAGGCTGCAACACTGTTACGTATTTCACAACTCACTGTGCACTCAACTTGGTTGTAACATCTGTGAAAAGGCACTGAATGCCTCCAAATCTTCTGCTGCGTTTGAGTCCCAGGACGCAAATGGGTTCGTTGGCTTTAAGGCTGTGAACGGGCAGCAGTAATGGCAAAGCCCTGCCCGGATCGCTCCAGAGCTCTCGTTTGTACAGCATTCAAACGGCTTCAGGAAGGCCGTTCCAAGCATCCTTACATTCCAGGCTGTCGTAGCCAGGAAGGCATTTGGATTCTTTTGAGAAACACCACTGTGCCTCACAAGTGAAACCTGCGGGCTCCTAAATACGTCTCCCTACGGCAGCCTGAAACTATATGTTTAGTTCCAGTATGAAAAAAACGGACAGCTTTACTTGAGACAATGCTGGACGTCTGGGACCATCCAGATTCACTAAGGCCTAACTTTTGCCCGGTGGGGGAATGCTCTTCTGCACGTACAGCACTCACCACGTGAAAACCTTTCTTAGCACAAGGAAGCAGTCTTACCCTAGTAGTAGAGAGGTAGGCAGAATCTTCAGATAAACCTGCTGTGTCATCAAGCTTGAAAGTCGGACACCGATGGGATCTTTCGTATTCCCCTGCAATGGAAGCTTCTTTCTTTGGGCTTCAAAGCTGCCTGAACAGCGCGAGGGGCCAGCTTCTCTTCACTGCAGGATTGTTGCTGTGGGCCAAGGTTGCGTTCTCACAAAGGCAATAATGTATTGGCAATTGGTTTCTAAAAACGCATCCAACTGCACTCCAGATTCAGCTCCATACAAATGAAATGTGACCTAAATCCTCAGCGTAAGGTCCAGTGTTTCACATCAGCAGAGTTGAGTGTGCAGTGGTAGCCACGAAGCCATACTCTGAAAAGGAGTGCCTTAACTCTGCTATGCCCCTGAGGACACATAGGGCAGTGTATCGTGCACCAGGTTCTCATGATGACCACTGTGTGCTAGAAGAGAGGCCGCTGGCTTCTGAGGAACCCTAGGCGCAGTAGGTGCCCGGGAGCACTCTTCACATTCATAGCAAGGGCAACGTACTCCTTTCTGGGATGCCTAGGTAGAGTGTTCCAATCGTCATAGAGCCTAGCGAAAGCAGCGCCTGGCAGACTCTCTTTGCAAGTGGATCGTCCTCAGTGACAGAAACAGAACTGCAGTGTTACTGCACAATGTGCTTGTGATTCAGTCTGGGACACAGGATAGCACTCTCACAGAATAGAAAGCTAACCTTTGCATCCAGCCTGAAGACCAGTACATTCTTCACTCTTCACACTGTTAAGTATGTGCAGGAGCCTTGATCACCGAGGCCTACCTAAGGTACTGAAATACTTACCCATTTCATCCTATGCAGAGGTCCCTGTGCCCACAGGAACTCCTTGGAAGAGCCCTGTGGGTCCCGTGTGTTTCCTTGAGGTAGTCAGAAACTACTGAGGATAACCTTATGAGCTCAAGTTTGAAACCGGGCAACCCTGGCAAAACCTTCATTTCGTCCGTGGTAGGCGAGACAGGTGCGGTTTGAAAGCTGCCTGAAACTCACTCCTGCGGCCCATCTTCTCTTTGCTGCCTGACGGCATCACGAAAGAACTTGAGTGTAATCGTATGAGGCATGCTGGTCTCGGTTCCTTGCTGGGAGCTCCTCTAGGAGCACACTGGAGCCTGCTGGCAAAGAACTGGCACCCCTGTGCTCAAGTAAAATGCAGATTTCTCCCAAAGTAAGTTTAGCTATGCCCTAGTGGCGAAGAAGCATGTGTTAAAGGAAGGCTGCAACACTGTTACGTATTTCACAACTCACTGTGCACTCAACTTGGTTGTAACATCTGTGAAAAGGCACTGAATGCCTCCAAATCTTCTGCTGCGTTTGAGTCCCAGGACGCAAATGGGTTCCTTGGCTTTAAGGCTGTGAACGGGCAGCAGTAATGGCAAAGCCCTGCCCGGATCGCTCCAGAGCTCTCGTTTGTACAGCATTCAAACGGCTTCAGGAAGGCCGTTCCAAGCATCCTTACATTCCAGGCTGTCGTAGCCAGGAAGGCATTTGGATTCTTTTGAGAAACACCACTGTGCCTCACAAGTGAAACCTGCGGGCTCCTAAATACGTCTCCCTACGGCAGCCTGAAACTATATGTTTAGTTCCAGTATGAAAAAAACGGACAGCTTTACTTGAGACAATGCTGGACGTCTGGGACCATCCAGATTCACTAAGGCCTAACTTTTGCCCGGTGGGGGAATGCTCTTCTGCACGTACAGCACTCACCACGTGAAAACCTTTCTTAGCACAAGGAAGCAGTCTTACCCTAGTAGTAGAGAGTTAGGCAGAATCTTCAGATAAACCTGCTGTGTCATCAAGCTTGAAAGTCGGACACCGATGGGATCTTTCGTATTCCCCTGCAATGGAAGCTTCTTTCTTTGGGCTTCAAAGCTGCCTGAACAGCGCGAGGGGCCAGCTTCTCTTCACTGCAGGATTGTTGCTGTGGGCCAAGGTTGCGTTCTCACAAAGGCAATAATGTACTGGCAATTGGTTTCTAAAAACTCATCCAACTGCACTCCAGATTCAGCTCCATTCAAATGAAATGTGACCTAAATCCTCAACGTAAGGTCCAGTGTTTCACATCAGCAGAGTTGAGTGTGCAGTGGTAGCCACGAAGCCATACTCTGAAAAGGAGTGCCTTAACTCTGCTATGCCCCTGAGGACACATAGGGCAGTGTATCGTGCACCAGGTTCTCATGATGACCACTGTGTGCTAGAAGAGAGGCCGCTGGCTTCTGAGGAACCCTAGGCGCAGTAGGTGCCCGGGAGCACTCTTCACATTCATAGCAAGGGCAACGTACTCCTTTCTGGGATGCCTAGGTAGAGTGTTCCAATCGTCATAGAGCCTAGCGAAAGCAGCGCCTGGCAGACTCTCTTTGCAAGTGGATCGTCCTCAGTGACAGAAACAGAACTGCAGTGTTACTGCACAATGTGCTTGTGATTCAGTCTGGGACACAGGATAGCACTCTCACAGAATAGAAAGCTAACCTTTGCATCCAGCCTGAAGACCAGTACATTCTTCACTCTTCACACTGTTAAGTATGTGCAGGAGCCTTGATCACCGAGGCCTACCTAAGGTACTGAAATACTTACCCATTTCATCCTATGCAGAGGTCCCTGTGCCCACAGGAACTCCTTGGAAGAGCCCTGTGGGTCCCGTGTGTTTCCTTGAGGTAGTCAGAAACTACTGAGGATAACCTTATGAGCTCAAGTTTGAAACCGGGCAACCCTGGCAAAACCTTCATTTCGTCCGTGGTAGGCGAGACAGGTGCGGTTTGAAAGCTGCCTGAAACTCACTCCTGCGGCCCATCTTCTCTTTGCTGCCTGACGGCATCACGAAAGAACTTGAGTGTAATCGTATGAGGCATGCTGGTCTCGGTTCCTTGCTGGGAGCTCCTCTAGGAGCACACTGGAGCCTGCTGGCAAAGAACTGGCACCCCTGTGCTCAAGTAAAATGCAGATTTCTCCCAAAGTAAGTTTAGCTATGCCCTAGTGGCGAAGAAGCATGTGTTAAAGGAAGGCTGCAACACTGTTACGTATTTCACGACTCACTGTGCACTCAACTTGGTTGTAACATCTGTGAAAAGGCACTGAATGCCTCCAAATCTTCTGCTGCGTTTGAGTCCCAGGACGCAAATGGGTTCGTTGGCTTTAAGGCTGTGAACGGGCAGCAGTAATGGCAAAGCCCTGCCCGGATCGCTCCAGAGCTCTCGTTTGTACAGCATTCAAACGGCTTCAGGAAGGCCGTTCCAAGCATCCTTACATTCCAGGCTGTCGTAGCCAGGAAGGCATTTGGATTCTTTTGAGAAACACCACTGTGCCTCACAAGTGAAACCTGCGGGCTACTAAATACGTCTCCCTACGGCAGCCTGAAACTATATGTTTAGTTCCAGTATGAAAAAAACGGACAGCTTTACTTGAGACAATGCTGGACGTCTGGGACCATCCAGATTCACTAAGGCCTAACTTTTGCCCGGTGGGGGAATGCTCTTCTGCACGTACAGCACTCACCACGTGAAAACCTTTCTTAGCACAAGGAAGCAGTCTTACCCTAGTAGTAGAGAGGTAGGCAGAATCTTCAGATAAACCTGCTGTGTCATCAAGCTTGAAAGTCGGACACCGATGGGATCTTTCGTATTCCCCTGCAATGGAAGCTTCTTTCTTTGGGCTTCAAAGCTGCCTGAACAGCGCGAGGGGCCAGCTTCTCTTCACTGCAGGATTGTTGCTGTGGGCCAAGGTTGCGTTCTCACAAAGGCAATAATGTACTGGCAATTGGTTTCTAAAAACTCATCCAACTGCACTCCAGATTCAGCTCCATACAAATGAAATGTGACCTAAATCCTCAACGTAAGGTCCAGTGTTTCACATCAGCAGAGTTGAGTGTGCAGTGGTAGCCACGAAGCCATACTCTGAAAAGGAGTGCCTTAACTCTGCTATGCCCCTGAGGACACATAAGGCAGTGTATTGTGCACCAGGTTCTCATGATGACCACTGTGTGCTAGAAGAGAGGCCGCTGGCTTCTGAGGAACCCTAGGCGCAGTAGGTGCCCGGGAGCACTCTTCACATTCATAGCAAGGGCAACGTACTCCTTTCTGGGATGCCTAGGTAGAGTGTTCCAATCGTCATAGAGCCTAGCGAAAGCAGCGCCTGGCAGACTCTCTTTGCAAGTGGATCGTCCTCAGTGACAGAAACAGAACTGCAGTGTTACTGCACAATGTGCTTGTGATTCAGTCTGGGACACAGGATAGCACTCTCACAGAATAGAAAGCTAACCTTTGCATCCAGCCTGAAGACCAGTACATTCTTCACTCTTCACACTGTTAAGTATGTGCAGGAGCCTTGATCACCGAGGCCTACCTAAGGTACTGAAATACTTACCCATTTCATCCTATGCAGAGGTCCCTGTGCCCACAGGAACTCCTTGGAAGAGCCCTGTGGGTCCCGTGTGTTTCCTTGAGGTAGTCAGAAACTACTGAGGATAACCTTATGAGCTCAAGTTTGAAACCGGGCAACCCTGGCAAAACCTTCATTTCGTCCGTGGTAGGCGAGACAGGTGCGGTTTGAAAGCTGCCTGAAACTCACTCCTGCGGCCCATCTTCTCTTTGCTGCCTGACGGCATCACGAAAGAACTTGAGTGTAATCGTATGAGGCATGCTGGTCTCGGTTCCTTGCTGGGAGCTCCTCTAGGAGCACACTGGAGCCTGCTGGCAAAGAACTGGCACCCCTGTGCTCAAGTAAAATGCAGATTTCTCCCAAAGTAAGTTTAGCTATGCCCTAGTGGCGAAGAAGCATGTGTTAAAGGAAGGCTGCAACACTGTTACGTATTTCACAACTCACTGTGCACTCAACTTGGTTGTAACATCTGTGAAAAGGCACTGAATGCCTCCAAATCTTCTGCTGCGTTTGAGTCCCAGGACGCAAATGGGTTCGTTGGCTTTAAGGCTGTGAACGGGCAGCAGTAATGGCAAAGCCCTGCCCGGATCGCTCCAGAGCTCTCGTTTGTACAGCATTCAAACGGCTTCAGGAAGGCCGTTCCAAGCATCCTTACATTCCAGGCTGTCGTAGCCAGGAAGGCATTTGGATTCTTTTGAGAAACACCACTGTGCCTCACAAGTGAAACCTGCGGGCTCCTAAATACGTCTCCCTACGGCAGCCTGAAACTATATGTTTAGTTCCAGTATGAAAAAAACGGACAGCTTTACTTGAGACAATGCTGGACGTCTGGGACCATCCAGATTCACTAAGGCCTAACTTTTGCCCGGTGGGGGAATGCTCTTCTGCACGTACAGCACTCACCACGTGAAAACCTTTCTTAGCACAAGGAAGCAGTCTTACCCTAGTAGTAGAGAGGTAGGCAGAATCTTCAGATAAACCTGCTGTGTCATCAAGCTTGAAAGTCGGACACCGATGGGATCTTTCGTATTCCCCTGCAATGGAAGCTTCTTTCTTTGGGCTTCAAAGCTGCCTGAACAGCGCGAGGGGCCAGCTTCTCTTCACTGCAGGATTGTTGCTGTGGGCCAAGGTTGCGTTCTCACAAAGGCAATAATGTACTGGCAATTGGTTTCTAAAAACTCATCCAACTGCACTCCAGATTCATCTCCATACAAATGAAATGTGACCTAAATCCTCAGCGTAAGGTCCAGTGTTTCACATCAGCAGAGTTGAGTGTGCAGTGGTAGCCACGAAGCCATACTCTGAAAAGGAGTGCCTTAACTCTGCTATGCCCCTGAGGACACATAGGGCAGTGTATCGTGCACCAGGTTCTCATGATGACCACTGTGTGCTAGAAGAGAGGCCGCTGGCTTCTGAGGAACCCTAGGCGCAGTAGGTGCCCGGGAGCACTCTTCACATTCATAGCAAGGGCAACGTACTCCTTTCTGGGATGCCTAGGTAGAGTGTTCCAATCGTCATAGAGCCTAGCGAAAGCAGCGCCTGGCAGACTCTCTTTGCAAGTGGATCGTCCTCAGTGACAGAAACAGAACTGCAGTGTTACTGCACAATGTGCTTGTGATTCAGTCTGGGACACAGGATAGCACTCTCACAGAATAGAAAGCTAACCTTTGCATCCAGCCTGAAGACCAGTACATTCTTCACTCTTCACACTGTTAAGTATGTGCAGGAGCCTTGATCACCGAGGCCTACCTAAGGTACTGAAATACTTACCCATTTCATCCTATGCAAAGGTCCCTTTGCCCACAGGAACTCCTTGGAAGAGCCCTGTGGGTCCCGTGTGTTTCCTTGAGGTAGTCAGAAACTACTGAGGATAACCTTATGAGCTCAAGTTTGAAACCGGGCAACCCTGGCAAAACCTTCATTTCGTCCGTGGTAGGCGAGACAGGTGCGGTTTGAAAGCTGCCTGAAACTCACTCCTGCGGCCCATCTTCTCTTTGCTGCCTGACGGCATCACGAAAGAACTTGAGTGTAATCGTATGAGGCATGCTGGTCTCGGTTCCTTGCTGGGAGCTCCTCTAGGAGCACACTGGAGCCTGCTGGCAAAGAACTGGCACCCCTGTGCTCAAGTAAAATGCAGATTTCTCCCAAAGTAAGTTTAGCTATGCCCTAGTGGCGAAGAAGCATGTGTTAAAGGAAGGCTGCAACACTGTTACGTATTTCACAACTCACTGTGCACTCAACTTGGTTGTAACATCTGTGAAAAGGCACTGAATGCCTCCAAATCTTCTGCTGCGTTTGAGTCCCAGGACGCAAATGGGTTCGTTGGCTTTAAGGCTGTGAACGGGCAGCAGTAATGGCAAAGCCCTGCCCGGATCGCTCCAGAGCTCTCGTTTGTACAGCATTCAAACGGCTTCAGGAAGGCCGTTCCAAGCATCCTTACATTCCAGGCTGTCGTAGCCAGGAAGGCATTTGGATTCTTTTGAGAAACACCACTGTGCCTCACAAGTGAAACCTGCGGGCTCCTAAATACGTCTCCCTACGGCAGCCTGAAACTATATGTTTAGTTCCAGTATGAAAAAAACGGACAGCTTTACTTGAGACAATGCTGGACGTCTGGGACCATCCAGATTCACTAAGGCCTAACTTTTGCCCGGTGGGGGAATGCTCTTCTGCACGTACAGCACTCACCACGTGAAAACCTTTCTTAGCACAAGGAAGCAGTCTTACCCTAGTAGTAGAGAGGTAGGCAGAATCTTCAGATAAACCTGCTGTGTCATCAAGCTTGAAAGTCGGACACCGATGGGATCTTTCGTATTCCCCTGCAATGGAAGCTTCTTTCTTTGGGCTTCAAAGCTGCCTGAACAGCGCGAGGGGCCAGCTTCTCTTCACTGCAGGATTGTTGCTGTGGGCCAAGGTTGCGTTCTCACAAAGGCAATAATGTACTGGCAATTGGTTTCTAAAAACTCATCCAACTGCACTCCAGATTCATCTCCATACAAATGAAATGTGACCTAAATCCTCAGCGTAAGGTCCAGTGTTTCACATCAGCAGAGTTGAGTGTGCAGTGGTAGCCACGAAGCCATACTCTGAAAAGGAGTGCCTTAACTCTGCTATGCCCCTGAGGACACATAGGGCAGTGTATCGTGCACCAGGTTCTCATGATGACCACTGTGTGCTAGAAGAGAGGCCGCTGGCTTCTGAGGAACCCTAGGCGCAGTAGGTGCCCGGGAGCACTCTTCACATTCATAGCAAGGGCAACGTACTCCTTTCTGGGATGCCTAGGTAGAGTGTTCCAATCGTCATAGAGCCTAGCGAAAGCAGCGCCTGGCAGACTCTCTTTGCAAGTGGATCGTCCTCAGTGACAGAAACAGAACTGCAGTGTTACTGCACAATGTGCTTGTGATTCAGTCTGGGACACAGGATAGCACTCTCACAGAATAGAAAGCTAACCTTTGCATCCAGCCTGAAGACCAGTACATTCTTCACTCTTCACACTGTTAAGTATGTGCAGGAGCCTTGATCACCGAGGCCTACCTAAGGTACTGAAATACTTACCCATTTCATCCTATGCAAAGGTCCCTTTGCCCACAGGAACTCCTTGGAAGAGCCCTGTGGGTCCCGTGTGTTTCCTTGAGGTAGTCAGAAACTACTGAGGATAACCTTATGAGCTCAAGTTTGAAACCGGGCAACCCTGGCAAAACCTTCATTTCGTCCGTGGTAGGCGAGACAGGTGCGGTTTGAAAGCTGCCTGAAACTCACTCCTGCGGCCCATCTTCTCTTTGCTGCCTGACGGCATCACGAAAGAACTTGAGTGTAATCGTATGAGGCATGCTGGTCTCGGTTCCTTGCTGGGAGCTCCTCTAGGAGCACACTGGAGCCTGCTGGCAAAGAACTGGCACCCCTGTGCTCAAGTAAAATGCAGATTTCTCCCAAAGTAAGTTTAGCTATGCCCTAGTGGCGAAGAAGCATGTGTTAAAGGAAGGCTGCAACACTGTTACGTATTTCACAACTCACTGTGCACTCAACTTGGTTGTAACATCTGTGAAAAGGCACTGAATGCCTCCAAATCTTCTGCTGCGTTTGAGTCCCAGGACGCAAATGGGTTCGTTGGCTTTAAGGCTGTGAACGGGCAGCAGTAATGGCAAAGCCCTGCCCGGATCGCTCCAGAGCTCTCGTTTGTACAGCATTCAAACGGCTTCAGGAAGGCCGTTCCAAGCATCCTTACATTCCAGGCTGTCGTAGCCAGGAAGGCATTTGGATTCTTTTGAGAAACACCACTGTGCCTCACAAGTGAAACCTGCGGGCTCCTAAATACGTCTCCCTACGGCAGCCTGAAACTATATGTTTAGTTCCAGTATGAAAAAAACGGACAGCTTTACTTGAGACAATGCTGGACGTCTGGGACCATCCAGATTCACCAAGGCCTAACTTTTGCCCGGCGGGGGAATGCTCTTCTGCACGTACAGCACTCACCACGTGAAAACCTTTCTTAGCACAAGGAAGCAGTCTTACCCTAGTAGTAGAGAGGTAGGCAGAATCTTCAGATAAACCTGCTGTGTCATCAAGCTTGAAAGTCGGACACCGATGGGATCTTTCGTATTCCCCTGCAATGGAAGCTTCTTTCTTTGGGCTTCAAAGCTGCCTGAACAGCGCGAGGGGCCAGCTTCTCTTCACTGCAGGATTGTTGCTGTGGGCCAAGGTTGCGTTCTCACAAAGGCAATAATGTATTGGCAATTGGTTTCTAAAAACGCATCCAACTGCACTCCAGATTCAGCTCCATACAAATGAAATGTGACCTAAATCCTCAGCGTAAGGTCCAGTGTTTCACATCAGCAGAGTTGAGTGTGCAGTGGTAGCCACGAAGCCATACTCTGAAAAGGAGTGCCTTAACTCTGCTATGCCCCTGAGGACACATAGGGCAGTGTATCGTGCACCAGGTTCTCATGATGACCACTGTGTGCTAGAAGAGAGGCCGCTGGCTTCTGAGGAACCCTAGGCGCAGTAGGTGCCCGGGAGCACTCTTCACATTCATAGCAAGGGCAACGTACTCCTTTCTGGGATGCCTAGGTAGAGTGTTCCAATCGTCATAGAGCCTAGCGAAAGCAGCGCCTGGCAGACTCTCTTTGCAAGTGGATCGTCCTCAGTGACAGAAACAGAACTGCAGTGTTACTGCACAATGTGCTTGTGATTCAGTCTGGGACACAGGATAGCACTCTCACAGAATAGAAAGCTAACCTTTGCATCCAGCCTGAAGACCAGTACATTCTTCACTCTTCACACTGTTAAGTATGTGCAGGAGCCTTGATCACCGAGGCCTACCTAAGGTACTGAAATACTTACCCATTTCATCCTATGCAGAGGTCCCTGTGCCCACAGGAACTCCTTGGAAGAGCCCTGTGGGTCCCGTGTGTTTCCTTGAGGTAGTCAGAAACTACTGAGGATAACCTTATGAGCTCAAGTTTGAAACCGGGCAACCCTGGCAAAACCTTCATTTCGTCCGTGGTAGGCGAGACAGGTGCGGTTTGAAAGCTGCCTGAAACTCACTCCTGCGGCCCATCTTCTCTTTGCTGCCTGACGGCATCACGAAAGAACTTGAGTGTAATCGTATGAGGCATGCTGGTCTCGGTTCCTTGCTGGGAGCTCCTCCAGGAGCACACTGGAGCCTGCCGGGAAAGAACTGGCACCCCTGTGCTCAAGTAAAATGCAGATTTCTCCCAAAGTAAGTTTAGCTATGCCCTAGTGGCGAAGAAGCATGTGTTAAAGGAAGGCTGCAACACTGTTACGTATTTCACGACTCATTGTGCACTCACCTTGGGCGTAACATCTGTGAAAGGGCACTGAATGCCGTCCAAATCTTCTGCTGCGTTTGAGTTCCAGGAAAAATGGGTTCGTTGGTTTTAAAGCTGTGAACGTGCAGCTGTAATGGAAAGCCCTGCCCGAATCGCTCGACAGCTCTCGTTTCTACAGCATTCAAAGGGCTTCAGGAACGCCGTTCCAAGCAGCCTTACATTCCATGCTGGCGTAGCCAGGGAGGCATTTGGATTCTTCTGAGAAACACCACTGTGCCTCACAAGTGAAACCTGCGGGCTCCTAAATACGTCTCCCTACGGCAGCCTGAAACTATATGTTTAGTTCCAGTATGAAAAAAACGGACAGCTTTACTTGAGACAATGCTGGACGTCTGAGACCATCCAGATTCACCAAGGCCTAACTTTTGCCCGGCGGGGGAATGCTCTTCTGCACGTACAGCACTCACCACGTGAAAACCTTTCTTAGCACAAGGAAGCAGTCTTACCCTAGTAGTAGAGAGGTAGGCAGAATCTTCAGATAAACCTGCTGTGTCATCAAGCTTGAAAGTCGGACACCGATGGGATCTTTCGTATTCCCCTGCAATGGAAGCTTCTTTCTTTGGGCTTCAAAGCTGCCTGAACAGCGCGAGGGGCCAGCTTCTCTTCACTGCAGGATTGTCGCTGTGGGCCAAGGCTGCGTTCTCTCAATGGCAATAATGTGCTAGCAATTGCTTTCTAGTAACTCATCCAACTGCACTCCAGATTCAGCTCCATTCAAATGAAAGGTGACCTAGGTCCTCAGGGTAAGGTCCAGTGTTTCACATCAGCAGAGTTGAGTGTGCCGTGGTAGCCACGAAGCCATACTCTGAAAAGGAGTGCCTTAACTCTGCTATGCCCCTGAGGACACATAGGGCAGTGTATGGTGCACCAGTTTCTCATGATGACCACTGTGTGCTAGAAGAGAGGCCGCTGGCTTCTGAGGAACCCTAGGCGCAGTAGGTGCCCGGGAGCACTCTTCACATTCATAGCAAGGGCAATGTAGTCCTTTCTGGGATGCCTAGGTAGAGTGCTCCAATCGTCACAGAGCCTAGCGAAAGCAGCGCCTGGCAGACTCTGTTTGCAAGTGGATCGTCCTCAGTGACTGAAACAGAACTGCACTGCTACGGCACAATGTGCTTGTGATTCAGTCTGGGACACAGGATAGCTCTCTCACAGAAGCGAAAGCTAACCATTACATCCAGCCTGAAGACCAGTACATTTTACCCACTTCACACTGTTAAGTATGTGCAAGAGCCATGGTCACCGAGACCTACCTAAGGTACTGAAATACCCGCTTCATCCTATGCAGAGGTCCCTGTGCCCACAGGAACTGCATGGAAGAGCCCTGTGGGTCCGTGTGTTTCTTTGAGGTAGTCAGAAACTACTGAGGATAACCTTATGAGCTCAAGTTTGAAACCGGGCAACCCTGGCAAAACCTTCATTTCGTCCGTGGTAGGCGAGACAGGTGCGGTTTGAAAGCTGCCTGAAAATCACTCCTGCTGCCCATCTTCTCTTTGCTGCCTGACGGCATCACGAAAGAACTTGAGTGTAATCGTATGAGGCATGCTGGTCTCGGTTCCTTGCTGGGAGCTCCTCTAGGAGCACACTGGAGCCTGCTGGCAAAGAACTGGCACCCCTGTGCTCAAGTAAAATGCAGATTTCTCCCAAAGTAAGTTTAGCTATGCCCTAGTGGCGAAGAAGCATGTGTTAAAGGAAGGCTGCAACACTGTTACGTATTTCACAACTCACTGTGCACTCAACTTGGTTGTAACATCTGTGAAAAGGCACTGAATGCCTCCAAATCTTCTGCTGCGTTTGAGTCCCAGGACGCAAATGGGTTCGTTGGCTTTAAGGCTGTGAACGGGCAGCAGTAATGGCAAAGCCCTGCCCGGATCGCTCCAGAGCTCTCGTTTGTACAGCATTCAAACGGCTTCAGGAAGGCCGTTCCAAGCATCCTTACATTCCAGGCTGTCATAACCAGGAAGGCATTTGGATTCTTTTGAGAAACACCACTGTGCCTCACAAGTGAAACCTGCGGGCTCCTAAATACGTCTCCCTACGGCAGCCTGAAACTATATCTTTAGTTCCAGTATGAAAAAAACGGACAGCTTTACTTGAGACAATGCTGGACGTCCGGGACCATCCAGATTCACCAAGGCCTAACTTTTGCCCGGCGGGGGAATGCTCTTCTGCACGTACAGCACTCACCACGTGAAAACCTTTCTTAGCACAAGGAAGCAGTCTTACTCTAGTTGTAGAGAGGTAGGCACAATATTCAGATAAACCTGCTGTGTCATCAAGCTTGAAAGTCGGACAGCGATGGGATCTTTCGTATTCCCCTGCAATGGAAGCTTCTTTCTTTGGGCTTCAAAGCTGCCTGAACAGCGCGAGGGGCCAGCTTCTCTTCACTGCAGGATTGTTGCTGTGGGCCAAGGTTGCGTTCTCACAAAGGCAATAATGTACTGGCAATTGGTTTCTAAAAACTCATCCAACTGCACTCCAGATTCATCTCCATACAAATGAAATGTGACCTAAATCCTCAGCGTAAGGTCCAGTGTTTCACATCAGCAGAGTTGAGTGTGCAGTGGTAGCCACGAAGCCATACTCTGAAAAGGAGTGCCTTAACTCTGCTATGCCCCTGAGGACACATAGGGCAGTGTATCGTGCACCAGGTTCTCATGATGACCACTGTGTGCTAGAAGAGAGGCCGCTGGCTTCTGAGGAACCCTAGGCGCAGTAGGTGCCCGGGAGCACTCTTCACATTCATAGCAAGGGCAACGTACTCCTTTCTGGGATGCCTAGGTAGAGTGTTCCAATCGTCATAGAGCCTAGCGAAAGCAGCGCCTGGCAGACTCTCTTTGCAAGTGGATCGTCCTCAGTGACAGAAACAGAACTGCAGTGTTACTGCACAATGTGCTTGTGATTCAGTCTGGGACACAGGATAGCACTCTCACAGAATAGAAAGCTAACCTTTGCATCCAGCCTGAAGACCAGTACATTCTTCACTCTTCACACTGTTAAGTATGTGCAGGAGCCTTGATCACCGAGGCCTACCTAAGGTACTGAAATACTTACCCATTTCATCCTATGCAAAGGTCCCTTTGCCCACAGGAACTCCTTGGAAGAGCCCTGTGGGTCCCGTGTGTTTCCTTGAGGTAGTCAGAAACTACTGAGGATAACCTTATGAGCTCAAGTTTGAAACCGGGCAACCCTGGCAAAACCTTCATTTCGTCCGTGGTAGGCGAGACAGGTGCGGTTTGAAAGCTGCCTGAAACTCACTCCTGCGGCCCATCTTCTCTTTGCTGCCTGACGGCATCACGAAAGAACTTGAGTGTAATCGTATGAGGCATGCTGGTCTCGGTTCCTTGCTGGGAGCTCCTCTAGGAGCACACTGGAGCCTGCTGGCAAAGAACTGGCACCCCTGTGCTCAAGTAAAATGCAGATTTCTCCCAAAGTAAGTTTAGCTATGCCCTAGTGGCGAAGAAGCATGTGTTAAAGGAAGGCTGCAACACTGTTACGTATTTCACAACTCACTGTGCACTCAACTTGGTTGTAACATCTGTGAAAAGGCACTGAATGCCTCCAAATCTTCTGCTGCGTTTGAGTCCCAGGACGCAAATGGGTTCCTTGGCTTTAAGGCTGTGAACGGGCAGCAGTAATGGCAAAGCCCTGCCCGGATCGCTCCAGAGCTCTCGTTTTTACAGCATTCAAACGGCTTCAGGAAGGCCGTTCCAAGCATCCTTACATTCCAGGCTGTCGTAGCCAGGAAGGCATTTGGATTCTTTTGAGAAACACCACTGTGCCTCACAAGTGAAACCTGCGGGCTCCTAAATACGTCTCCCTACGGCAGCCTGAAACTATATGTTTAGTTCCAGTATGAAAAAAACGGACAGCTTTACTTGAGACAATGCTGGACGTCTGGGACCATCCAGATTCACTAAGGCCTAACTTTTGCCCGGTGGGGGAATGCTCTTCTGCACGTACAGCACTCACCACGTGAAAACCTTTCTTAGCACAAGGAAGCAGTCTTACCCTAGTAGTAGAGAGGTAGGCAGAATCTTCAGATAAACCTGCTGTGTCATCAAGCTTGAAAGTCGGACACCGATGGGATCTTTCGTATTCCCCTGCAATGGAAGCTTCTTTCTTTGGGCTTCAAAGCTGCCTGAACAGCGCGAGGGGCCAGCTTCTCTTCACTGCAGGATTGTTGCTGTGGGCCAAGGTTGCGTTCTCACAAAGGCAATAATGTACTGGCAATTGGTTTCTAAAAACTCATCCAACTGCACTCCAGATTCAGCTCCATACAAATGAAATGTGACCTAAATCCTCAGCGTAAGGTCCAGTGTTTCACATCAGCAGAGTTGAGTGTGCAGTGGTAGCTACGAAGCCATACTCTGAAAAGGAGTGCCTTAACTCTGCTATGCCCCTGAGGACACATAGGGCAGTGTATCGTGCACCAGGTTCTCATGATGACCACTGTGTGCTAGAAGAGAGGCCGCTGGCTTCTGAGGAACCCTAGGCGCAGTAGGTGCCCGGGAGCACTCTTCACATTCATAGCAAGGGCAACGTACTCCTTTCTGGGATGCCTAGGTAGAGTGTTCCAATCGTCATAGAGCCTAGCGAAAGCAGCGCCTGGCAGACTCTCTTTGCAAGTGGATCGTCCTCAGTGACAGAAACAGAACTGCAGTGTTACTGCACAATGTGCTTGTGATTCAGTCTGGGACACAGGATAGCACTCTCACAGAATAGAAAGCTAACCTTTGCATCCAGCCTGAAGACCAGTACATTCTTCACTCTTCACACTGTTAAGTATGTGCAGGAGCCTTGATCACCGAGGCCTACCTAAGGTACTGAAATACTTACCCATTTCATCCTATGCAGAGGTCCCTGTGCCCACAGGAACTCCTTGGAAGAGCCCTGTGGGTCCCGTGTGTTTCCTTGAGGTAGTCAGAAACTACTGAGGATAACCTTATGAGCTCAAGTTTGAAACCGGGCAACCCTGGCAAAACCTTCATTTCGTCCGTGGTAGGCGAGACAGGTGCGGTTTGAAAGCTGCCTGAAACTCACTCCTGCGGCCCATCTTCTCTTTGCTGCCTGACGGCATCACGAAAGAACTTGAGTGTAATCGTATGAGGCATGCTGGTCTCGGTTCCTTGCTGGGAGCTCCTCTAGGAGCACACTGGAGCCTGCTGGCAAAGAACTGGCACCCCTGTGCTCAAGTAAAATGCAGATTTCTCCCAAAGTAAGTTTAGCTATGCCCTAGTGGCGAAGAAGCATGTGTTAAAGGAAGGCTGCAACACTGTTACGTATTTCACAACTCACTGTGCACTCAACTTGGTTGTAACATCTGTGAAAAGGCACTGAATGCCTCCAAATCTTCTGCTGCGTTTGAGTCCCAGGACGCAAATGGGTTCGTTGGCTTTAAGGCTGTGAACGGGCAGCAGTAATGGCAAAGCCCTGCCCGGATCGCTCCAGAGCTCTCGTTTGTACAGCATTCAAACGGCTTCAGGAAGGCCGTTCCAAGCATCCTTACATTCCAGGCTGTCGTAGCCAGGAAGGCATTTGGATTCTTTTGAGAAACACCACTGTGCCTCACAAGTGAAACCTGCGGGCTCCTAAATACGTCTCCCTACGGCAGCCTGAAACTATATGTTTAGTTCCAGTATGAAAAAAACGGACAGCTTTACTTGAGACAATGCTGGACGTCTGGGACCATCCAGATTCACTAAGGCCTAACTTTTGCCCGGTGGGGGAATGCTCTTCTGCACGTACAGCACTCACCACGTGAAAACCTTTCTTAGCACAAGGAAGCAGTCTTACCCTAGTAGTAGAGAGGTAGGCAGAATCTTCAGATAAACCTGCTGTGTCATCAAGCTTGAAAGTCGGACACCGATGGGATCTTTCGTATTCCCCTGCAATGGAAGCTTCTTTCTTTGGGCTTCAAAGCTGCCTGAACAGCGCGAGGGGCCAGCTTCTCTTCACTGCAGGATTGTTGCTGTGGGCCAAGGTTGCGTTCTCACAAAGGCAATAATGTACTGGCAATTGGTTTCTAAAAACTCATCCAACTGCACTCCAGATTCATCTCCATACAAATGAAATGTGACCTAAATCCTCAACGTAAGGTCCAGTGTTTCACATCAGCAGAGTTGAGTGTGCAGTGGTAGCCACGAAGCCATACTCTGAAAAGGAGTGCCTTAACTCTGCTATGCCCCTGAGGACACATAGGGCAGTGTATCGTGCACCAGGTTCTCATGATGACCACTGTGTGCTAGAAGAGAGGCCGCTGGCTTCTGAGGAACCCTAGGCGCAGTAGGTGCCCGGGAGCACTCTTCACATTCATAGCAAGGGCAACGTACTCCTTTCTGGGATGCCTAGGTAGAGTGTTCCAATCGTCATAGAGCCTAGCGAAAGCAGCGCCTGGCAGACTCTCTTTGCAAGTGGATCGTCCTCAGTGACAGAAACAGAACTGCAGTGTTACTGCACAATGTGCTTGTGATTCAGTCTGGGACACAGGATAGCACTCTCACAGAATAGAAAGCTAACCTTTGCATCCAGCCTGAAGACCAGTACATTCTTCACTCTTCACACTGTTAAGTATGTGCAGGAGCCTTGATCACCGAGGCCTACCTAAGGTACTGAAATACTTACCCATTTCATCCTATGCAGAGGTCCCTTTGCCCACAGGAACTCCTTGGAAGAGCCCTGTGGGTCCCGTGTGTTTCCTTGAGGTAGTCAGAAACTACTGAGGATAACCTTATGAGCTCAAGTTTGAAACCGGGCAACCCTGGCAAAACCTTCATTTCGTCCGTGGTAGGCGAGACAGGTGCGGTTTGAAAGCTCCCTGAAACTCACTCCTGCGGCCCATCTTCTCTTTGCTGCCTGACGGCATCACGAAAGAACTTGAGTGTAATCGTATGAGGCATGCTGGTCTCGGTTCCTTGCTGGGAGCTCCTCTAGGAGCACACTGGAGCCTGCTGGCAAAGAACTGGCACCCCTGTGCTCACGTAAAATGCAGATTTCTCCCAAAGTAAGTTTAGCTATGCCCTAGTGGCGAAGAAGCATGTGTTAAAGGAAGGCTGCAACACTGTTACGTATTTCACAACTCACTGTGCACTCAACTTGGTTGTAACATCTGTGAAAAGGCACTGAATGCCTCCAAATCTTCTGCTGCGTTTGAGTCCCAGGACGCAAATGGGTTCGTTGGCTTTAAGGCTGTGAACGGGCAGCAGTAATGGCAAAGCCCTGCCCGGATCGCTCCAGAGCTCTCGTTTGTACAGCATTCAAACGGCTTCAGGAAGGCCGTTCCAAGCATCCTTACATTCCAGGCTGTCGTAGCCAGGAAGGCATTTGGATTCTTTTGAGAAACACCACTGTGCCTCACAAGTGAAACCTGCGGGCTCCTAAATACGTCTCCCTACGGCAGCCTGAAACTATATGTTTAGTTCCAGTATGAAAAAAACGGACAGCTTTACTTGAGACAATGCTGGACGTCTGGGACCATCCAGATTCACTAAGGCCTAACTTTTGCCCGGTGGGGGAATGCTCTTCTGCACGTACAGCACTCACCACGTGAAAACCTTTCTTAGCACAAGGAAGCAGTCTTACCCTAGTAGTAGAGAGGTAGGCAGAATCTTCAGATAAACCTGCTGTGTCATCAAGCTTGAAAGTCGGACACCGATGGGATCTTTCGTATTCCCCTGCAATGGAAGCTTCTTTCTTTGGGCTTCAAAGCTGCCTGAACAGCGCGAGGGGCCAGCTTCTCTTCACTGCAAGATTGTTGCTGTGGGCCAAGGTTGCGTTCTCACAAAGGCAATAATGTACTGGCAATTGGTTTCTAAAAACTCATCCAACTGCACTCCAGATTCATCTCCATACAAATGAAATGTGACCTAAATCCTCAGCGTAAGGTCCAGTGTTTCACATCAGCAGAGTTGAGTGTGCAGTGGTAGCCACGAAGCCATACTCTGAAAAGGAGTGCCTTAACTCTGCTATGCCCCTGAGGACACATAGGGCAGTGTATCGTGCACCAGGTTCTCATGATGACCACTGTGTGCTAGAAGAGAGGCCGCTGGCTTCTGAGGAACCCTAGGCGCAGTAGGTGCCCGGGAGCACTCTTCACATTCATAGCAAGGGCAACGTACTCCTTTCTGGGATGCCTAGGTAGAGTGTTCCAATCGTCATAGAGCCTAGCG